>NC_089151.1:15871766-15918503 GCF_009819655.1 Sylvia atricapilla
ATGTCTCCCAAAGATTTTCCTGCCTTCTGGTTTCAGTAGACAGTAAAGGAAAATGTGAAAACCTGAGTAAGGAGCAATGACCAGCTCATTGCACCTCCATGGAAATGCTTACAAACACAGTCTCCTTTATGGTCCTGGATTTCTGCTGGGGACAATGCATTAAACAGTCCATATATGCTCCAGGAAACTAAAAATGACCCCCAGTGGCCTTGCACCACTGGGATTGTGAGGGCAGGTGGGAAGGTCTGAAAGAGGAAGGGGATGTCTCACTGAAGTTAGTGGGGTTTTGATGCCACGTCTGATGTGCAGCCTTCCTCACACAGATGCTGGGTGTCCTGAGTCTTCCCACCTAACATCAGAAAGCTGCTCCCAGCTCTAAGATAACATTTCTTGTTGAAACTTTTATCAGGACTTTAAGCCCTCTGTCTATTGTAATTTGGGAATTGAATATTTCCCCTCTCTGTTTAACATCTGTATTGTAACAGTATATCATAAAAACCTCACCTTGTGTATTGTAAGCATGCTCCCAGTGAAATTATTCTAACTATTGTGATTTCCATTTCTGGATATCACTGCTTAGCGTGATCCACCACAGTATGTTTCCATCGGGAAACCCAGTGAGGGGGAGGAGGGAGAATAAAGCTGTGGTGTAAAGTCGTATTAGAAATGTCACCCAGCTGAGTGTTCTTAGGGGCTGTGAGGAGTTCTGTGCCTCCTCACCTGTTGGTGTTGCTCAGGGTACTGTTTGGGGGCTTCTTGTTGTGGTATATTTTTTTTTAACCAAAGGTTCTCAGTGAATAGGGAAATCACAGGAAAAGAGGAAGAAGAAAATTTAAATGATCCCAGAGTGAACTGTTTTGCTGTTAATACAGAAATACAGAGCAAGACACATTTAATGGGCTCTATTTTTTATTATACTATGCTGAATAATTAAGTTTGAGGCTAAGTGTCACATAGATTTATCTTTTAATTAAAAAAGCATGGTTCACGCGTATTTGAGTGGTAGTCCAAATAAATGCAATATAGAAATTTATGTTTGTTTATCTAGGTGTTAATTACCTAGAGATTGTTCTGGATTACTTCTTTTTATAAAGTGTCATAGGCTCATGTCACAAGTAATAAAGCTTAACAGTGGAACCTTATCAATTTGCTAACTATAACGCTGGTGTGACCTGGAGGAAAGGGAAAAAAAAAAAAAAAAACAACTTTGGAAAATGTTCTCTGCGTGCACCACATTCAACACATAAAAACCACGCAGTGAACAAAGCAATCATTTTTAAAACGTTCTCATAAGTAAAAGTACAAATATATCTTCGGTGTTTTACAGCCCTTCATATATGTAATTATTTATATAACACACTGTTATTTATGCCCGTGTACTCCGTGTTGTGCAGAGACAGACATGGTAAGCAACAAAACGTCCTTTACCTGGTGGGCAAGCTATTCATTTCATGTACAAAGTAACACTTACAAAGAATGAACACTATATTTAAAGCAAGATGGAGCAGATGTAATTTTCTTAATATTTTAAGGGTTTTACAGCATTGCTTGCAACCAAGAGGACTGGGAAGGCAAACTGAAGGCTAAAGATAAAAGATCATTAATTTCAGTGGCACAAACAAAGGGGAAAATTGTGCACAGATGTAAATTGTTCACCACATTCTCTGTCAGTCTGGTTTTTTCTTTCTTTATGACTAGAATTTATATTACTGATCCACAAAGCCACGTGGAAGGATGCTGAGTGCAGGCAGAGAAGCCAAACTCAATGCACTCAGAAGCTGAGGGGCTCTTCACTGCTGATGTAAATCAAATGCCATCCACTGTATCACCCCAGGGGAAGATCTGCTTCCAGGATTTGGAAGACTAAAAATCATTATTATTTTTAATCATAGGTGCAAACATTCTTCTCTTTAGGGTCAATTATTTATGCTTTACCTAGAATTTTGATGCTTTAAAACAATACCAGTCCTGCATTGTGCAACAGATTTGCCTGAGAATGTTCATTTACTGATATTGCAAAGAAATCCATGAAATCACCAGTCAGTAAATCTTACTTGCTTCTCACAACATGAAGAAGGCTGGAAACAAGAGTTTCTTCCATTTATTACACATCAATTATTTGCATAGACAGACACCTCAAGCTTTGCCTCATGTGGAGACAGTATTAGCAGGTAAGTTACATCCCAATAGATGAGGTTGAAGGAAAATTCAATCTTTAAAAAAGGTGCTGAAAGTGGGATTTGTAATGAAAAGTGAAATGTTTTAAATTTTAAAGGACTGAAATTGATAATCATGTTTATGTATATGTAATGACTTTGTGTGTATACACACAAATATATACACTCTGTAGTTTTTCTTTTAATCGGAACCTTGTTTAACCCCTGAACTCCAAAATAAGTGTCCTAAAGTGTCTGATTTTCCATACCACAGAAAATCCTAGTACTGGATACACAGCATTTTTGAACATCAGTGAGTTACTGAGGAGCCTCTAAATATGGACCAAGGGGTTGAAAATCTGAGCCATAAGATGTGACAAATTCCTTTAACTCTTGAAATTTTGGCTCTGTAAAGCTTAAACAATTTGATGGTGAATCAGTTGTATTCTTAGTGAAGTTAGAGGTAAAAAAACCCCTTCTTTTTGAAAGGGAGTTTGTGGAAAGAACTAGTTCTTCAGTTGTGTGAGACATTGCAACATGGAATATCTGATTTCTCTTTAGGTTGTGCCATTGTATTCCTTATTATGTTTAAGATTTTATTCTTGGGGGATGGTTTTCTCACTTGTTTTCTGGTTTAAAGAAGCTGATGCACAAATGAGTGAAACACACATGGAGTAATAAAGAAAAATGGAGCTATTAATCCCAACAGAGAAAAATCTCTCTTTTGTGAAAAGTCTCTCACAGAGTATCTGTGACTGTGGTACATCCTGCTCTAGGGAACCACTGCTCCTGATTTGTGCTTGTGCTGGCTGTGATGCTGGTTTTACACCAATTCCCAGTATCATGGGAGCAGCATTCAGTGAGGGGCTGCTCCTGGGGAGGGCAACTCAGGTTTTTCCATAAAGAAGAATTTGTGAAAAGTGTGGGTATCTCCAAAGCCACTGGTGTTCAACCAGTGTTTGCATTGCTGTTCTGAAGCAAGGTGTATTTTCCCTGAGGAGCACATATTCCTACCTGTACACCAATTGCCACCTGGGTGTCTCCTCTCAAGCTGCACTGGTGGTTCTGGCATCACCAAACCCAGCTTGCCTGTACACTAAGGAAGAGGTTCATTTTCAATTAGCTTTGAAATACAGGAAGACTTGGTAATTTTTTCCTAAGCCATTGATCCAACCTATTCTTCCAGTGAACTAAAGCCTCCAAATGCTATTGATTTATAGGAGAAACACCTTGATGTGCTATTAAATGTGTTGGTTCTTTAACACCTCCTCCTCCCTGAGTGCTTTGCCAAAACATTTCTGATGTTCAGAAGGAGCAGAGCCACGACCTGACTGTATTCTTGGTGGTCAGTGGCATTTGCTTTAGAGGAAACACTGTCACCTTCCCACAGCCTCATGGCCATGTTCAGTGCACTGCAAGTTCAGTCATTTCCACCTGAGCAAGAGTCAGTGGAACAACTTCATGCATTTGCAATTAAATCATTAATGCTTAAACTAATGCAAAAGAATTTTGACTGATCCTGTCAATATTTCTGTTTGACAGAAGTGGGAGGACAAGTTGGAGAGGCTTCCCAGTGCTTTGGGCTCCTGTTGGGTGGGAGGACACTTAAAGGTGTGCTTTGCCCTGGTGAAACTCTTAGTACTTGATGATCTCCAAGGTCTTTTGCAACCTAGTTGATTCTGTGATTCTGTGATTCTGTGATTCTGTGATTCTGTGATTCTGTGATTCTGTGATTCTGTGCTTGGGTAGGTGATGTGCTGCCCATGCTGGCCAGTGCCACCCAGCACTGGCACACAACCCATGACACTCCAGACATGACAGCAATCGCCCAAACACAGGCAATGTAAGGAAACATGAGGCTGTTCACTTCACCCAAATTGGAAAATGGTGTCTCCACAGAACACCCAGCCCTCATTTCTTCCATTTCAGACCACTGCTAATCTCCAGCTAACATCAAAAGCACTGGCTGGGGGGCAGTGATTCTCAGTCCAGTGAGAATGGAAAAGTGAGCTAATGTGGGACAGCATTTGACTCAGAGATGAAAATCAGTCCTCATTAAATCTTTATTTACAGTTCACACTGAAAATAGCTTTACTCCAGTGCTTCAGAAACTTTTATTTCAAAGAAGTACTGCACTAAATGAGAGCTAACAGAGTAAATGCTACATGTATGCATATGCTTTAGTCCTGTATGCTGACCATGTCCTCACCTCCAACACTCTCTCAGACCAGGTAGGCATCAGCCAGCTTTTGGCTGCAGCCAAAGAGCACACACACACACACCTTCCATTTCATTAAAAAAAAAAAAAATCAGAATACAGCACCTATTGTTCTAACTCTACTAATTTAGGCTATTTGGTTGAATAATCCAAACTACAAAGGGTGGGAACATGAAATGAAGAACTGATGAATCACTCAAATGCCAAAGACCCAAGCACTGTTTTTGGAGAACTTTTTGACACTTCAGGTCAAAGGAGAGAAGTCTTCCTGGGGAAATGGCAAACTGCCAGGAATGGGGAGAGAGGCTCAGGATGGGGCTTCTGCAGGTGAAGGGAAGGTTGAGTTGGCCCAGGGGGGGACCTTCTGTGTGTCCCCTGGCCTGGGCAGGAGCACTGCTGACCCATGGCACAACAACCCAGGCACAGTGCTGAGCATCCAACTCCTGCCTTGTGCCCTAGGGAGAGCTTGAGCCTCCAACAGCAGAGCCAGCCCCACTCCTGCAGGGCAGGTCCTGTGCTCATCTGTGTCCCAGGAGTGGGGCAGAAAGGCAGAAGAAAAGGGTAGAAAGAAGAGAAAAGGAACCATCAAGATCATCTTTGCCTCTCTACCTGTAGTGATGCAATCCCTAATTTTCACAAATGAGGAAAAACAGCCTCAGCACCTGTCTAAGTACTTGAATTTACCACCATGTTTCCTCTGTGTATTAAAAAAGTAGGAAAAATATCCAACAAATCCAACCTACGGTAAATTTAAATATTGAATCGTAATGTTTGCTTGGTTGCTATTTCTTAGTAGCAACCAACGTGTTAATCACTAGTATATAATTAGATGTCATTTTGGAGCAATTCAAAATCAAACAAAGTCTCAACATGCTCTGAAGATGTTGTGAAAGTTTACATTACAATTAATTTATGATTACCCAAATGTGCATCCAGTGATCTTAAGTCTTCCTTCATACATTACAAAGAAAAAAGACATCTTCTGTTTCCCCCACACCTTAATTCCAAAGGCCCTCAGAAATAAGGCTTGCCTTTCATTAAATATATTAGTTAAATTCTGTTTAAGTAGCTGAGCATGAGATGAAGAAATAATATTAATTTGATAAACTAGGCCCTGTGTATCCCTGAGCCTGTTTCTCTTCTTTTCCTTGGTGTTGTTTTTTTATTTTTTTTTCATGGTGGTGGTGTTGTTGTTGTTTCCATAAACTTTTGTTTTTTCTTTGCAGTCTCTCTTCAGCAGATAGAAAACTAAGGTGAACTGGTATTATTACATTTCACACCAACTCACTAGAGCCATGAGCTAATTTCAGCACGTTTTCCTGAAGGTGAAAAGAAGTGCACAGCCTTTTGTCCCAACACTGAGCCAGTGCCATGAACTGCTGAGTGTTCCCAGACCTGTCAAAAATCAAAGGAACAAGGATGGCTAGCGAGTCATGGGAAATACTGGATGCATTAGTGGATACAGCCAATACACTGAATTATGGCTGTGTAATAAATGTACAAGCTGTTGTACCAGGACACAGCTACAGTAATCACAGTAAGTAAAGTTTTAAAAGCACTCATGCTCCCATCCTTTGTTGGAAATAGTGATGGTGTACATAAAAAGGTTAACAAATGGCTACACTTCACTCCTCTGCATCTAAACCAGAAAAAACCTTGCTGCTTCTGCTTTAACAGGCTACCAACTGATGTCTGGTCTTTATCTATGTATTCTATACATCCAAACACAGAACAGGGAGGAGGACTATTTTGGGTGTGAAGTGAGCAAGTTGTTTTATGTTTTAATTGCCCATAATGAGCATGGCAAATGCTGAAAGATGCAAGGAAGAGTCTTGTCCAATAATACAGTTCTTTATTACCTTTGGATCCCATCTTCCTAACTATTTCGAGGATGTTGTTAGCAGAGGAAGGCATATTTTTATTTAACATCTTTATTAATGAGCTAAAGAAAGAAAGAAGTAAACACACTAATTGCATTTGCAAATGACAGTACATTAGTAGCTATTGCAAACATCACCGAAGACAGAAATAACAGAGGAAAATATGGGCAAGAATAAAAAAATTTAACTTGGAGAAACACAAATTCAGGTCTGAAAGCAAAATTACTCCACGTTTATGCAAACAATAGTAAAAAGAAATGCAGAAGCAGTCAAAGTGGCTGGGGCAGGTAAGAGCACACGGCTGAGCTCCCTGGGGGTGCAGGTGAGGAGCCCTTGGGCAGGAGCTGGGAAGGGTGTGGGAGTTTTGAGGGACATCAGCAGGCAACCTCGGTGTCCCTCGCTAGCAGAGAGCATGGGAAATGACATTTTTTGCAATTTTAAAAAGAGAAAGCATGAACCCCTTGTCTTGAGTTTAGAAGTGTGCAAAGAGCAGCAGCTCAGCTGCGTGTTGCCAGAACGCTGGGCTGGGGGCAGCTCCTCAGGCTGCCCAGGTTTGGGCAGTGACACAGCCCCAGTGACAAAAGGGTGACAAAAGCTGAGCAGAGCCTGGCTGCTGGCAGAGCTGTCCTGCTGTCCTGAAGGGGACAAAGCTGAGCTGCTCCCAGGTGTGGACCCTTCAGAGGTGTCACCGATGCAGTGAATAGCTTGCTGGCAACACTGCTAAGTGCCTACGCACTAAAATTAAGAAGGAAGTGAGTTATGTGTAGATGGTCTGAAAGACTCCAGGAGCAACGAGATAAAACCGAGTAAAAGCAAACTTCGCAAATGCAGCTCTTCCGAACTCTTTAATAAGCTCCCCGGAGAGCTGGTAGATGTGCAATCACTCCAGTGACTTAAAATTAGGCTGGATACAAGAGGGAGTAGCATGCCTGTGCCTGAAGGAAGAGGGGCAGAACCCGCTGGTACTGGGGGGCTCTGAGCTCCCTCCTGGGGCGGCTGCCTGGTGTGGGATGTGCTGTGGGCTGCTGCTCGCTCACCTGCCTGCCTGGTGTGTGCAACAGGGTTCACTGCCCTACTTGTACAGCTGCTGGTATTGTTGCCCAATTTCACAGAACTTACAAACTGTAATTAGTGAGGAGCCAGCTAATGAGTTATAACACAGGAAGCGACCACAGACGCCTCTATACCAGTGAACCACAGTGTCGTGTGCCATCCTTACCATGTTAATGATTTTAAAAATTATAAAAAAAAAAAAAAAAAAAGAAACTGGGCCTCACCCCCAAGCCTCCTGGAGCATGAATAACCTGGTACAGCTCCTTTCCCTGAAACACTTCCAGAAACTCTCAAATCTCAGCCTTCCCTGTCTCAGCCACGGTGTAGGGATGCTGTCTGAAGCTTTAGCAGCTGTAAGAAGGAGCAGGCTCGTTGTCCTGAAGTGCTCCCTTCCACCTCAGGCTGGGGACAGTGTGCTGCTGTGACAGGCTGTGGTGGAGCCGCACACCAGCTCTGGAGCCCTTGGCAGTGGAGGCAGCAAGGGCCGTGCCCCTCAATGGCACTGCAAGGGGAGTGACAGTGCCGAGGTCTGTGCCCCTCGATAGCACTGTGTAAGAGGTGACAATACCAAGGTCTGTGTCCCCCAATGGCACTGCATGGGGGGTGACAACAACAAGGCCCATACCCCTTGACGGCACTGTGTGAGAGGTGGCAACAACAAGGTCTGTACCCCTCAATGGCACTGCATGAGGGTGACAACAACAAGGGCCATACCCCTTGATGGCGCTGCATGAAGGGTGAAAATGCCAAGGCCTGTGCCCCTCGATGGCACTGTGTGAGAGGTGACAGTGCCATGGCCTGTGCCCCTCGATGGCACTGTGTGAGAGGTGACAATAATGCTTCCCGCTGACGCCAATCACTGCGGTGACTTTTGCTGCAGCGTTACTTGTGCAGTGGCAATTGAATTGAAACTGCCACATCAGTTTGCATTAGGCCACTTAGCAGCTGATGTGGTTTCTCACTAGCACAGCAAAGGCAAGGCAGGGTGGCTCTGGTGGAGCCTCTGGCAAGTCAGGTTTTGAACTGGGACTGGGGGTACAACTGCACTCTGCTAAGGAAGTTGTAAGCTGGCTGGTTGGAAAACAACTGTCTTTGAAATTTCGAGTTTAAAAGGGTTGTTTTTCCCCACTAAAAAGTGGTAAGGTGCTAGCCTGTGAGTCCCTGCAGCTGGAGCAGCTCTGCTGAGCATCTATGGTGTTCCCAGCACAGCGAAGGCTCTGTACCTCGGTCACAGAGAGCAGCAGAAGTACATGGGGATGGGATCATCGAGCTCTCCCTGCCTGGATCTTGTTGAGGAAATAAATTGCCATGAGATGGGCATTTGTCCCAGTCCTGCATGCTACCTGTGCAGGAGGAGGTGTCCGCTGTGGCTCGAGGCTCCTGGTCTGGGGCCAGAGCCCAGTCTGTGTCTGGTGATGGCCATGATCAAGCCCAGCTCCCCCCTTGTGCGCTCTCACCTTGAGGTGGGAGGATCAATATCTCATTACATATGGTCCTGCTTCTCCAGAGCCTTACATTTTGTGGGGTTTAATGTAATATCCCCACTCTTTAAAATTGCAATATCTGAAACACTGATGTGAGCAGCATAAATCCATTTTTGGTTTAGTGAGGTGAATTAGCTAAGCAGCTTTATTTTTTCCAGTTGTAGAATTGTTCTAAAGCTTCTTTTGACCAGCCCTGATTCAAAAAAGGCTTCATCTTTAAAAATCCAATTTTACAAACAGTTAGTCTTTAGTGTGGACTGTTGCTTTTTAGTAATTTGGGGAAAAATTAATGGCTGATATATTTAATTTTCAGACACAGCTACTGCATATTTAAAGTGTCTTTTTTATAATTTTATTGTCAACAATATAGGTTGAACATTGCATAGATATTGCTCTTGCAGGCTTGTAAGATTAAAATCACAGTATTTCTGAAGGGGCTGTTAAAGTGTCTATGGAGCTAGCTGCTACTGCAGAGCTCTGAACTAATTCAATGACTGTGTGCTTTAAATATCAGTGCAACAACTTCTTTTCTAACTAGGCAGAAAGCTTCAAATCTAATGTTAGTATTCTTACTGACCTCAAAAGTGGGGCTGACCATGCTTAGCTTTCATTTTGTTTCTTCCTTTAAATATGGCTAAAGAGCAAAGGCTCTGAATCTGTGTAGTGTAACTTGAAACTAATGGGTAATTAATGTACAGTCAGATCTGTAGTAGCTCCAGGGTACGGGTACCTAGATTTTGCCTTTCTCCCCAGGACCTACTTTTTTTGAATCCTTTTATATCTGTATCTCTCACTTACATGGGTTAGTGTGTGTTTAAGCAGTGAATAATGGTTGAATTTATTCCTGCATGGGCAATACCATATTCCTTTAAAGTAGATCATTATTCTATATGGAATAAATACTGTTATCCAGTTGATAGGCTTTCAGGCTAATGAACCAAAGGCTACCATCTAAGAAGTCAGATAACAAGACATGCTTCTCCACTGGTTTCTTCTGATATATTAATTAATGAAAACCAAGATCCCTCTCTGAGAGGGAAATACACTTCTGCAGCTCCTGTCTGGATTTGGGAGTTTTCTTCACTCCTTAACACTCGTTAATGCACATAGGGGAATGAGTCTCCCAGTGAGATGGATAATGAAGAGCTTCTGCTTGCTCTGGTGATGTCTGTGTGAGTGAGAGGCAGACCCTGAGAACCATGTTGGGGAGCAGCCTGTGGACAAGGCAGGCAGAAATCCAGTGCTCCCAAACTCCCCTGACTCCATCCTGCCTGTCTCTCTTGTCCAGGACAGGCAGCACACTCCTGGGCAGGTGAGCTCCTTCCTCAGAGGTGTGTGCTGGAATCACTTGTGAGAGGGGACCTCCCAGCACTGGTCAGTCCCTTCACCAGCTGTGCAGCCCAGGGCTTTATGTCTCTGAAGCCAGGGACCTGTCCCTCCCTCATCTCAGTTTATAGCATGGTCTAGAGTCCTGCCAGTTCTAAACATGAAACACTCCTAAATGTGGTGTAGGAAGTATGAGATTAGGTGGAAAGATAGGAAGTGCCTTTCTTCTTTTTTGACCCTTTAATACTGAGTGCAAGCTAAAGCTTCCTTGCAACTGTCAGCTGGATAGCCAGCCAATAGTCAGCTACCCCCTCCAAATAAAAGTAGGTCTCAGACTTGGGATTTAAGTAGATCAGTACTGTGGGGACAACTGATCCCCAGGGTATGGTGGCATTTATTTGGAGACAGAGCAGAGAGCCGTCTGTGGCTTACAAGGAGGGAGTGTGTTCTACATGCATTCTCCAGAATAAATGGCTGCCAGAATATGCCATAACACAATTGCACAGAGGGAAAGAATTTGCAGCATCTTTTCTATGTTTTCCCAGTCTGAGGATGTTTCTGACCTGTGGCAGGCTGCTGCTCCCTTGAAGATCACCTCAATTCCAGGGGGTCTTCGAACCTGAGGCACACTCCAGCAGAAACACCTGAAATACTCTTTGGTGTTGGCATTGCCCTGTAGCTTTCTGCTTTGTGTTGTGAGTTATTCCCTTTGGAGTGCAAGTACTGAGAGTTATTACATCTTTAAAGGCCTGCAGAGTTTGAGGAAAAGTAATTGGTTTGTTGCTCCAAACCTCTTGGTGGAATTATTGAGAAAGAAGCTTTTCAACTTAATTTTCTATCTATATCTGGAGCCGTTGGCATAAATTCAGCCTGCACCATATACCCACAAGCTCTGTGAATGTGTGCAACTGAGTATTACTAGAGCATATCTAGTTGGGATAGCCAGTAGGAGTCTTTGCAAGGTGCAAGACTTTTCCACTCTGCAGAACGGCTGTTTTACACACTACGTGGCAAGTCTGTTTTTCATCTTTACTAGTTAAATTGTTCAATTACAGCTTTATGTTAATGCAAAAGATAATTAATGCTGTAAGTTAACTATGCTTTCCAAGAACAAAAGGAACTAAATCCCAAACCATATCTTCCTCTCTGTTCTGGCTTGGTGTAATTCCTTTTTTATTAAGCTACAGAAACCTGCTTGTTTCATGCTACAAAACTTCCAGGTTCATCAGGCTGGAGTTGGGAGCCAGTGAGACATCTTAAAGTTTTCATCTACCTCTAAGGTCAAATGTGCTGTTTCAGCAGATTAAAGCCTGACACCCTGGAAAGAACGGCCAGGGGTTTGTTCCTGATAGTTTTTCACAGGCTGTCTTCTGCAATCTAGTGTCACCATGCCCCAAAGTCCTCTGGCTCACACACCAAGCAAAGCAGGTGCTCTGCAGTGACAGGACAGCTGGGGTGAGGGTCACTGTGATGTGGCTTTTCTGATGAGTCATTGCAGAGGAGTTCTTGGGGACAGAATATGTAATAGTTAATAGGTGAATGGTTGTAGGAGAAAGGAATACAGGTGCCCTCGCCTCTGATAAGTAACAACTCTGTGTTAATTACCCAACACAGCCTTACCCCTGATGAATCATGGCTATAGCCAATAAAGCTAAGTATGATAAAAGAGAGTGGGCTAGCTGGTGATGAGGAGATTATGGAAAAGGGGCTTTGAGGAAGAGGGAATGAGAGCATTGGGAAGAAGGATCTCGAGGAGAGAGAATCCCTGTTGTGAGGTCAGTCTGGGTCTGTAGTTAGAGCCTGTTGTTGGAAGCTGCAGTCACAGTCTAGCTGGGTAAAAGCCTGCAGTCACAGTCTGCACACTAATCCCTGCAGTCATGGTTCAGCAGGAAATAAGCAGCAGTCAGAGGCTGAAAGAGAAACTTACAGCAGGAGCTTGCTGCAGCCAGAGTCAGGGAATAGTTGGGGTTAGGATGGCTGAGCTGTAAAGAGGAATAAACCGGGACCCTTTTCATCCTGTGTAATAAACAAGAAGCCTGTGTCTTAGCTCATTTCTACCCTCTAACAAGAGGTCGCCTGCAACAAATGGTGTGTGTGTGACATAGTTCTTCTTTCTAAAGTTTCATAATTCCAGTTGGAAGCTCTGAAGATGATGCTCAAACCAACAGCCTTAATGGTCTCAGTCTAAGTTGTTCCACCCTCACACCAAGTCAGATGGTTTTTGACCTTTTCCCTTGCCTTCACAGCCCCAAGCACCTGATTTGTTCTATATGGGGCATTTAATGGTTCTCTTCTATCCTCCTCAGTGGCAGCAGGAAAACCATGATGGTTGCCTCAGTCCTGTATTGTTCACAAGAACTGTCTGGGAACAGAGTGTGAGAGCTGGACCATGAAACACCCCTAAAAGATGCTGCTTAGTCAAAGCAGGTGAAACCTAGAATCTGTTTTAAACACCCCCTTGCAGCTCTGAAATATCATTTCTCTTGAGGGCTTTCCCAACTGCTTCAACCCTTTCATTCTCATACTTCTCTTCTCAACAACCTGAATTTCAGATGGTTTTATCTGATCTATGTCACAAATTCAATTTTCCAAGATTTTGTGCTAAATGACTTGGCAATTCCAGTCTTTGAATAACTGGCTTGAGAAGGTGGAATTGTATGGACCTCCCAAGTTCATCCCTCTTACTGAAATTTAACACTGAAAAACAATCAGTTTATGATTTTATCCAGTGAATTATGTCTGCTAAGATCTGTACTTACAGTTCTAGGCAGAGGAGATCAAGTAAATCCAGGTTAAATATACCCCTCATTCTGACAGAACCTCTCTGGACCTTTGCCAGACTATCATCAAAGGGAAGCTTACTTCTTTGGGGTCTAAACCAGCCTGCTTTTCCAGTGAGTCTTATTGATTGAGAGTGGAGCAGGACTGAGCTCTACAGCTGCAGAGCTGATTGTTGCATTTGATGTTATTGACAAAAAATTTGAGTAAATCAAAGACAGTGCAGATACTTTGGTAAAACCTTGTTGGCCTATTTCCAGATATTTTCCTGGGTTTCATTAGACCTGGGTGGGGATTCCTCAAGGAATGGTGATGTCAAGTTATCCGTCTATGTTCTTCAGCTGTTGAATCTAATAAACTTTTTAAGAAGGGACAAATATGTGAGGAGCTTAGTACCTGAGAAATCACTGATCCATTAGTGATATTGGAACTTGAAGCAACATGCAACTTTCTACTTCTGATTTAAGTATGGCCAAATTGTATTTGATCATCATCCATAATTAGGCCAATTTTTCCTAATCTTTGTTGAAATGGATTCAGTCTGGTTCACAAATGAACACTGGTGGGGGCAGGGGGCGTAGGGATTCTTTCCTTGTTTTTTTCTCTCCCTTCCATAGACTGCAAGCTTTCCACTGCCTGGCAATATGTGAATCCATTCAGTAGTAATGCATTGCACATGCTTTGTATTTAGGTAGTTTTAGTCTTAAATGATTATCTCCAGGCTTTCTGTTCCTCCCTGTGCATAGCATGTGTGTGGTGTGAGTGTTTCTGTGTGGTCATGCAGCCAGTAGAACTTTCTGCTGCCCTTGTGAACCTCTGCTGTTAGGTCCTCAGAACCTGAGGACTGCTTAATGAACCCATGTTTAAGGCTAATGGTTAGTACTCAACAGGAGCTACCCGGTATCTACAGCTTTTGTTACACCCGGGCACCTGAGCAAGCTCCTGACGTGCACATGATCAGGTTACAAACTCTGCCTAACACCAGCACTTTTCCTGCAGCAGATATTCTTCCTCACACCTAAATCTGCTCATACAGAACACTTGTCAGGCCACTCTAAATGCTGAATCCTTTCAGCAATGACACAGATCTCTTCTGATGCCGCTCTTCAATCACTGTTAATTACTACTCAGAGTCTAATTTCAAGGTCTCCTTAGGTGTTGGTATTAGCTAATATTCAGTAAGTAAGGCAAAAGATAACACTGTCAGTCTCATTCGCCTTTCAAGTTTGTATTTCTCTTTTCCCCACAGAACACAGTAGGGCTAAAACCTTCTTGTTTAGCTTGGGGCAAAACACACCCTGCAAAAGCTGAGAAATAATCTAATTTTTTCAATGAAAGTCAGTGCCAGTCAAAGAAGCTTTTTCATACTTACAGTTAGGGTACATCAAAAATGTACAAATATTGGTAACCCCAGTTTATCATGTACAAAATTCTAAAACAAAATCAAATTAAGGGAGGATATTTGCTAAGTCTATGAAGAAACAGCAAACGCTGCTTCATTTTTATGTTCTGAAGTCACTGAAAATGAGGAAATTATTGTCACTTTCATTGGATGGCATTCTTGGGTTTTAACACATTAATATTTATGCTGCTCAATTGTCTATGTTATAAATAGCCTCTCAGAAATCTCTGTGGGTCCCTTTTTAGTTTAGATATTTAAAACACAAGTAGTCTGAAAGCAGCTAAATATCAGTGCTACGTGCAACTTCATCAAAAGACAGAAAGAAGGTGCTCATGCACTGGATCTTCTCTTCCTCCCAGGAAAGAGTTAACACAAAGAAATAAAATCAGATATGTGTAGCCTCCAGACGTCCATTAAAGTGCAGAATGCTGTTTTCTATCACAGATTATATGCCAGATGTTCAAACTATCTCTAATCATTGCAGATGTAATGGAGTAGAATGTTGCAGTTTGTGAGTTTACTGGCATTAATTCTGTATACTGCACAAGGGAAAAGATTTTAAATATATAATTATATCTCATTAATACTCAGGTTTTATTTCCTTTCAATGGAACAGGACTTATTAAAGCAACCATTTACCGCATGTTTTCTTTTAGTGTTTGGCCCCAGCATAATCCTGTGTGCATTGTACGTGTAAACATGTACTAACCTGAGTATATGGAAACACACACTACTGTATATAATTCCACTGATATAACCCCCCACTTTTTATATGCATGAGATGTTTTTATAATGTAAATTGACAAGGAAAAAGATCTTACTTATACAGTACTAGTCTAACCACATGCTATCTTACTTGTTAATGAAGGACTGTAAAAAATTCATATTTTAATGATATTTATTCAGTTATGCTATGAGAAAACTGTGCAGTTCTGTGAAATGTGTTAGGCTACTTTTTTGTCCTCTGACTGCTCCAGCCGTGCCCCTGTACCAAAGGCAGCTGTTACAGTGGGGAAAGTGACTCGCTGAGCATGTTCCTTGCTGTTACTCACTATGCCAAGTGCAGGAGAACTGGTCCTGCTCTGCCTCTTCTTTTGCCCCCAGATTCACCCTGTGTGAAGGGGCACTCCTGCTTTTCCATACTTCCTTTCTTCTGTCCTTCTTTGTGTCCTTTGGGCTCAGCTTCCATCAAACAGTGTCCACAGGGCACAGCATTTCCTTTGTCCTACAGCCTCTGCTGGAGCTGCCTATCCAGCGCAGAGTTCAACCACATCTGAGAGAGTCTTTTTACATCCTAAATCTATTGAAAACACTGTAAAAGTGTTCATCACTCTCGGTGAGCTGTGGACTTTGATGGCCTCTGATGTCAGAGGCAAAGCTGTGAGGATGAACTTCATGAGGAAGTCCTCACATCTGGTTTCAGACACAGAATCTCAATTATAATCTCCCCAGGAGCCATCCCTACTTTGGGTGATATTTGCCTTCCAGTTTTACCACGTATCCTCAACCTGTGAAAAAAGTACCCCTTGTACCAAATGTGGGTCCTTTCTGGGAGCTATTTCTCTGGGATCTCTGTTGTCATTTTACCCAGCAACTCCCCAAGAACTGACTTTCCTTTCCCAGCCCCACAGAGAGAGCAGTAGCAATCCTGATCCACTTTTTCTGCTGGAGGCCAGGAGCCAGTGAGGTCATAGGTGACTTTCCAGAGTCCCTGTCTGGGTCTGGTGCACAGGGTGGGACACCTGGTGTTGGGGGCTGCCCCCTCCCACAGCTGCCTGGCAGTCTGTGTCTTGTTGAGGTGTTAAGAATGGTTTAAGTATACCAAGGTGGTTAAATTAATTTGCTTGAACTATTTCTCAATCCAGAGACTTTATTCACAAGAATTCAGCCCAAAGGTTTTGTTCCAAAATACCATGTGCCTTAATGTACTGAGGAGCCTCACTGTTGTGGCTGCAGTATTTGGGCAAACACTTTTAGTGTTTTATTGTTCTCTATATGCTGGATATAGGCACAGGGTTCAGGCAACTACTCCTGTGGTTTATTGTTAAGGCAGACACTACTACAGGACAAGTGCATTTTGGCCAAGAGCTGCTGGGAAAATCTTAGACATGCACATAGCACACGTATAATTGTGCCACATCTCACCGTTTGAGAAAACCATTAGAAAGAATCCTGCAAACAACTTCCTTTCTCTCGCGATTCATTGATTCACTTGCCTTTTCAAACATCAAATAAGTTCTTAACTATTTCCTTGAGAGGTAAGCAGTGTAAAAGCATAATACAGTGTAATTTAGGCTCTAAAGTTGGCTGAGCACTGCATGGATGCAGAGGTTGGCTGTTGTGGAACTTGCTGCTGGCCTCTGCAGCTGTCTCATCACACTGATTGCTTTGACTGGGAAAGAGATATCTTAATCTCAAAAATGTAGTTTCAGGCAAGGGGTACTGGGTAAAGTTCAGGTGTATTTAGAGAAACATATATGTATGCTGGCACTACAATCTTGCTGCTGATGTTCTAACATGATTTGTGTACGATGTGCTTGATTAAAAAGAAAAACTCACAATTTGCTCTATTGAGTTGCATGTGAGTATTGTTTTTAAACATAAGTGTCCAGGTGCACACAAACTGAACAGGCTTTGGAAATCCACCAGGTTTCATCCAGACACTTCAGCTTGAAAGAGGACCTTTTCAAGCACCTGATAATTTAGATAATACTAATTGTGCAGTTATATACTATATAAGAAAAATAACAGTACATGAGCCCAGTATAAAATGGAGATTCTCTTCAAGATTATATTTTATCTGTATTTCATTTTTTATGTTTTGAGATGTGCTAAGGCAATGCTTTTACACTTAGGCCTGTTTTTATGAATTTTCATGCCATGTGCATCATATCATACACTTTATCTAATAAAGTAATTAACAGATGAGATACCATGAGAGCCCATCCAGTGAATTTAATGAGTTAAACAGTTAAAACATAGAAAATGTGACAACTTGAGCATGGTTCCATATGGTGCAGAGATGCAGAGCATCAACTGAAATCTCTCTTTTTAGTGGTGCACAAGGATTAAGTCAACCAGGTAATTTGCTTCAAGAGTCAACAACACTCCTTGTCAAAAAAAATAAGCCAACAAAGAGCACCAACAGAAAACCAACCTGGCTAACAACCTCAGGAGTAAGGAGGTCAGGGATGTTCTCCTGATGAAGACCTGCAATGGCTGATAGGAAGAGAGGGCAATTTTAAAATCAATGCAATATTTCCTGGAATACTGAAAATCATTCCTACTTTATTTAAAAGGATGTTTCGTGGGTGTCTACGAGTAACAGATCCCTTCCTTACATGGCAGCCCTTCAGAAACAAGGCAAAGATGCGAGACAGCAAAAAAAGGTCTCACCATATCAGCACACAGGATGATGGACTGCCCCTCCAAGTGACACTTTCATTATCAGTAAATTTATGTTCCTATTTCAGTCTGTAATAATGACCATTCACAGCAAAAGCATGGTGGCTGTTAATGGACAGGAGTGGGGATAAAAATTCATTAATTAATGTGGAATTGAAGCATTTCCTCCACACACTTTGAGCAGCCAAGTATTTCACAGCAGATCTTGGCACCCGAGTGCAGGTATAATAATTATACACAATTTTCAGTGATTAAAAGGTTGTAAAGTAATTTTAGATACATCTCAAAATTATTTATCTTATAAATGAGGATAGAGTGAATATGAGCTGAATCATAAGTACCACTGTTCAGAGCTGAGCTGAAGAGCTTGCAGGGGGAGATTCCTGCTCCTCAGCAGTGATGTCTCAGTGCACCTCCATGGTGGTTATCCACCCATCATTTCTGCCTTTCATCTTCTGAAAAGGCAGGTGACTCTGAATAGTATGATTTTCAAATATCTGTAAGATATTTTATGTAACAGTAATTCAGGGAGTGATCTTCTGGTTCTAACGTTGTGGTGGGCAGACTGATAACCAGCACACGATTGTCTGCTGTTGTGGTGAGGACTGCAGTTTACACAGCACTTTGTCATTCTTCTCATCAGGTTGTTTTATTCTGCTCCTGTTTCTTACCCTGTCCCCTAAAAAAGTTTCCACACTGACTCAGCAGGGCAGCCCAGCTGCCTGCCACTCATGAGACCATTCCTTCCACTGTAACTGAGGGTTAACCTCTCCAGAAAGAAGTCTTCTTTGCTTTGTCGTTATGAGTTAGGCAGGGAGATCCCTGGGAAGATGCCAAGGTGTGGTATAAATGACCATTTGGAAATAATCCTGTGGGTTGAGTCCTTGTGGAACTTTTATCTTTGTTCTGGATGATGTCGGCTACAAAATTTTTCCTTAACCTTTAGAGATAGACAACAAAAATAGGACTGTCATAGTCCCTGGGCTCTGATCCAAATTATTTCAGCATGGCACCACAGGCTGTGTTAAACATCAAAGGCAGAATGGCTTCATTTGAGTCTTAAAGTTGAGGAATTTATGGAAAAACTGAATAGTCTCCAGTGGTAACCTGAAAGATGACAGCATTTTAAACTTACCTGGTAGTCCTAAAGTTCAAGAGCAGACAGTATGTCCAGTCTGCTTTCTCTAGAATTCTCACTTAGCTTTCAAGTGGGAGAGTGAAACTAGGTTATTCATTAAGAAACTCAAGAAGCAAATGGACACTGTTAAGGGGAAAGGGGAAAAGTCTTTAATTTGGGATCAACTATAGCCACTTCTAAAACACATCTTCCTAAACGGGAACATGCAATCTCCCTGAATTTTAAATGCAGACAAAGCTGTTAGTGTCAGTTATTCTCCTTGTGTCTGATAAAACCAGCTAGCCTTGTCCTTTTTTAGCTTAGCATGATTATAAAATGAAACCAAGAAAATATATGATATGGATCAAAATCTGACAAGACACTAGGTGGGTTACATCACTTCAATCTTAGTTGTTATCCACTGAGTGGAAATGTAATGTGTTTTGGGAATTTCTCCTGGTGTGAGTGAACTAGTATAAAAGTGGTGGGGGTCATAAAGCTGCTGCTCACTTGGTGATCTAGAGCACTTTTTTCTGTCACCTTAGTAGGCTCAGGTCACTTCTGAGCCAAACCAGCTAGCAGCTGGATGTGTCAAAAATATAAAATGAGGATTAGGAAGGAAGAGAACAGTTCCAAAGTGCATTGCATCCAGCTGAAAAATAGTGTTCCTCCCCTAAGACCTGAAGATTACTGTGAATAGAAGAGGAGGTTGAATTTAGAGGGTTTTGTATTGATCTCTCCAAAAAATCCACATTTCTTAATGCAAAGCTACCAAGAAAAAACCTTAGCCAGACTCTACAGAAAGCTTCATGGTGTGAAGAGGAATGGAACTCTTGGCCAGAGCTCAAGGGGACATTGTAGCTCTCAGATCTGATAGTGATTTCTATCAAGTATTATCAAGTATACATTTCAGCTTCTTTTTTCCTATTATTTCTAGAAGTTAGGGACAGAATTATGACATTTAATGAGTAACACCTGCTTAAAACAGCTTTTGGGGTTTTTTTAAGGGATTTACTTCCCTCCACTTTTTTTTTTTTTTTTTTTTATAGAAAATTTAGAAGACTGAATTCAATTTGTAATAATGTAAAAAACCCCACAAGAAGTGAGATGCAGGATTTACTTACTTGAAAGTGGAAGATAGCTGTTCCACACTGCAAAGATATAAATTAAAAGGGCATCTGAGCTCCCCAAAATCATCTGTTCATATCAACAAAGTGAATATTAATGAAAAACAAAATTGAGTTCTTCCTGTGGTTGATTTTCATCGCAGTACCCAGGTAATAAAAATGGCCATAGAAATTGAATCCATCAGTCATTAAAATAACTTTGGCTTCTTCTCTGTAGCAGACAAGCACCAGTGCTGCCTGCACAGACACAAGGCTGTTATGTGGAGTCTATTTGGACACTTTATACCATGTAATGGAAAGGGAGGCAAAAACATCCAACTTGTGCTGTCCCCATAACACAGTCCAATGCTGGTGAGGAAGTGTGCTTGTTCCAGAAAGCACATTAGCACAGATCAGTCAACCCTCCTACCCTGGCTGTCTCTGCTCCATGTGTCTGTGCAGCGGGGTTGTGCCCTAGAAGTTAATTGGATCACTTCATGCCTGAGACAAGACCAATAACCACACAAGGACTTAGGCATCTGAAAGAGGATGTAGGCATGTATATCAAAATGGAACTCTACAAACTCCTGTTTAGTTGGTTGGAATGTTGCCTGTTTGGCCATGAGAAGATTGTCTGGAGAAATAAGAGGTGATGCTTTCAGATCGTTTTAGATACCTGGGATCAGTTCCCATCTATCATCCTTCATACTTTCTGGGTATCTCATTTTGTGCATTTATCACTCATTTTCAGGCCAAGTTCTCTGAGCAGCAAATTAACTTCTAACTTACATGAAAATTCCCTTTTCCCACTTTACTTTCTGAGTACTGATGTGAAGCAGAAGCAGTGGAGTAAATTTTAAAATAAGCCTGGTACAATCGAGGTAAAATAGAGATGTAATTTGGGCAGATGCCTCACTCATGCTGGTGTTAAATTCCAGATTATCCTATTGCCAAAAGTGCCCAGGGCAAACTCTCAGCTTGTACCGAATTAGGGGCAGTTATTTCAGCAGAGGCTGTGTAACATGGACCCAGTAGTACACTGGGAGTTTTTGTTTCTCCAGCAAGGTCTGGTTGATCTTATGTTTAGCCCAAATCCTACAAAACGTTCCTCAGTAGCAAGAACTTACAGGGACACTCTTAAAAACCCATTTTGTCCCAGCTGTGTTTGTAGGTCCCACCTGCAGCTGCTGTAACTGATGACACTGAGCTAAACCCATTGTTTCCCTTTTTTTGGCTTATTTACATGTAGCACCATTCTGCTTATATGCAGTGTCACTGCTTTTCCCCTAGTTGTCTTGATCATATGACTCCTTAATTAAGTATGTGCTTAATTTTGTATAACTTACTTATTCAGGAAAGTTTCTCACTTGATTAAAATTAAGCATATGAATGTTGCATATCTGGGGTTCTAATTAGTTTTCTCGGCTGCTTGGGGTGTTTTTATAAGCCATGAAGGAAGCAAATAAAGACAAAGGAAAACTGTATCTTCAAAAGGAGTTTGGGGCTTAGCAATGGCACCTGGCATGGTTTTTACTTCATTGTGATTAACAAATCAAGTCGAAGCTTCCTTTAAGTCTGCTTAAGGGTTTAAAAGCTCCAGGGCAGAATGAGGTAACTGCTTCAAGCTTTGGTGTAAGGATTTAGAGCCTGATGCAAATCCTATTGGAGTCAATGGAAATAATTTAAGGGATTTTGCTGGGCTTTGGATCAGCCCCTCAGAGCAAACAAGAGCCTTAACCACCTTAAGGAGTTACTGTCCTTAGGGCTGTTCTGGACCCAAAATGGTTTAGGACCTTACGGTGTGTTTTCAGGTACCATGGTGTAATTCAGAGGAGCTAAACTCTTGCTTTAAATTATCTGTTCCATACTGGTAGCCATGGCAGGACATAGCCTTGAGGACATCTGTCAAGGCACCTCTTTGATTTTTCTGGAGTGATGTCTGTCTGCAGCAAAGTTTCTGCCCTGTGTGTCTGATCCACATCACCCACAGTTGGGCACCTGGGCCCATGATTTTAAGGTGCTTTCATGGCCCCTGATGAAGCAGGTAGTGTAGGAGGATAGGTTAATGTGTGTGTGAAAAAGGCATCACAAATTTTATAAATAAAAGTCAATTCAGTTTTCTGGCCACCTTCACCGTTGTGATGAGCAGCTGCTCCTTTGGGGAGATGGACTCTGAGACTTATGGACTGGACTGGACATTGTCACTGGTTTCTGCTGTTGGGACCTTTCCCTCCAGCTGCCATCAGACTTGAGCCCTGATTTTTGTCAGCAGATCCTTGTTGGGAACAAGGGACACTCCATTTCCTTTGGACCAGCACAGACAAATTTCAACTCACTGACTTTGCTATCCCACCACTGAAAATTTACCATATTCTCCTGATAATCTAGTATCCTCACAGTCTGCATCTTGTCACAAACTAAATCCTGTTTTTTGTTCTCAGTGATAGGCACAGAATACAGGAGGACCCTTTTACAGCCTTTGATTACATGCTATTTCTCCCTGCCTGGGTAATTGTTGAGGAGTGAGTCAGAAAGATGTTCTGATTAATTAGAAATGGTATTTCAGGATGCTTCAGTCTGGGAAAGTATGGACTAGAATCCAGATTTCCCACTTATGTGCCTTAAATACTCTGACCCTACCCTGAACTTCACACTTGCTCTATGAGTGTTTGTTTATGCTGGAATTTGCTATAGGAGGCCTTATTAACTGGTGGTCAAGATTTTATTTTTAAATGGATCGTTAACTTGTTACATACTCAAGGAGAGTGTTGATGCATCTCTGCGTAGGAATCCTTTCCTCCCATCCCTGCACCCTCCCCGTGTGCCCATAATGTGAACCTGTTTAGAGACCTTATAGATTTCCTTTCATTCATGAGAAAATAATAAAAAAAATGAAGCATAGAAAAAGCAAAACAGGGAAGTAGCAGCAGTAGAACTGGAAACACATCCTTTAATCATGGTAATGGAGCAGATGCTTCAATAGCAACAGCAGCAGGTCCAGAAAGTGCTGCATCTCCTTCTTTCATCCCCCTCTAACCAGAGCTGCTAGCAACATGCCATCTTTCCTTCTCAGGATTTTGCTTCCAGTAGCATCTGCTCTGCCTCTTTCTCCTACATGCTGCGACATATGTAGCTGCATCACAAGAAGCAGCCAAGTCATACACTAAGGTAATTTCTATTAATGATTTGTACTTGCTTAGTGAATAAAATCCTTTTTTGTAGTCCTGATTCATCACAGCTGCTTTGTGCTACTGGTGTGAGCAGAAGTGGTAGGAGAACAGACGGATGATTACTGGATAGCCCAGGACTGACAGCAGAGCTTGGATTGAGGAAAATCACTTCAGTGAGGGTAATAAGATGATCCTGACTTTATGTTTCTTGTAAGAGTTGGTGGCTGCTAGATTTCAACTTGAAATTCTTCTCTATTCTCACTGGCTGTGTTGGCAGAATCAATTCATAGAAATTTCCAATCCAATTTCTAGAAACACAGGTTTGAATACTTTAGATTATAAAAGAGAAAGGTCGGGAAGGGAGAAACTCTTATCCATGGTGGTATTTGGAAAGTAATCTGACTCTCAGAGCTGCACTCCTGTATCCATCACAACTTTGCCTGTAGAATAACCCAAACCTTGGCTGTGGTGGAGCCCATGTTTTGTCATCTCCTGAGCTGATGTCTTTCAGTCTGAAGGCTGAAGTCTCAACACTCCGTCTTGTGCCGCTACAAACGGGTGTGTTTGCCCACCTTCTGTTCCAGGGATGACAAATGTGGGAACATGGATGCAGCACTCAGCACCTCCTGAGAGCGCTGTGTTGGTGTCCCTTGGGCAGCTGAATCCCTCCTGGGGAGCTCACAGGATCCAGCCCACCAAGAACACAGTGTTTGAGCTAATATGCAAATTCTAGGTAGTGCAAACACCAACACAGTCAATTACACACAGCAAAAACATACACAACAGCCAGGAAGCCATATGATAGATATCATGTTGTGACTATGTTGTGGGACTTTCATCTTTATTGGCAAACATTTCAGGCAGCAGTTCAGATTTACATAGAATCACATATGTGCTTAAGAAAGCATTTTATCTCCCCCTTCCTTTACCGAGCTGCAGTTACCAATACCCTGCTACCAGTAAGTAATTAAGATATTTCAGTGCTCTTCAACTAATCACTCAAAATGTCAGTATCCTTTCCAACCCTCATCTAAATTTCTTCAAGTTTTAAAACCGGGCTGGAAATTTTAGGCAAAGTGGAAATGCTGCTTCTTCTTAAGCTGATTTGTCTTTTTTATTTATGATGTTTTGTTGTTCTTGCAAGAGCCCAAAGGAAAGCGTGCAGAAGGAAACCTTATTGCATTGAAAGAAGCTTCCCAGAAATAATATTTTCATTTGGAAAGTTGTGAAAAGAAACAGACTTATTGTCAGTATGTTGTACTTAAAAGAATTCTGGTTTGAGTTTTGTCATGTAATAGGTTTGTAACTTAGATCACGTTTCTCCAGCTTTTTCTACTCCTTTAGTTATAATACCTTAAAAGGTTATTTATATAAACTTTCAAATAACTTTTCTGAATCTGGATCTGAAAGGGGATTTAGTGGTTATTGGAAGTCACGCTCTCAATGATAGTCTTAAATAGAATGAGTATTATGTACTTCAGTAATAATTTAAGTCCTCTAGAAAAACCAGTAATATATTTTAAGTTATTATTTACACCTATACTCACACTATTCATGATAGACCATATATTCTAAGTATCAGCTAATTTTTAATTTTTCTCTCCATTGTTCAGTTTGGTAATTTTAAATGAAAACATTTATAAGTGCTCTTCTTGGTGAGATACTCAGCACCTAGAGAATTTAGAGTATCAAAAATCCTAATGTTATACAGAGATTTTATAAGGAAAGTTTTCCCAAATAGCACATATATCACTTAGAAAACTTCCATAAGATTCTTTCCAAATGAGTGGTATTTCAGTATTTTTACAAAGAGCAATCCAAGCATGTAGCACTTGAATTTGTTACATTAAAGCTCCCTGATTGTGCAATAATAAAAGATGAATGTGGATTTATATTGTATGCAAATTAATTAATCTTTTCATAGCATTGCTCAATAAAAAACCTGGGGTAGAGTCACAATGCTTATCTGCCAGTACTGAAAGGCAAACAACAGAAGAGTTCATGAAACATTCACGTGCAGGCATAATCTATACAGAATTTTTTATCATCTTTACTATAAAATATATGCAGTATCTGTAGTAGTTGCAAGAATTACTCAAGAACTTGAGTTGCAAGGCATGGGTTAGGACAGTCACTGCAGCCCTTCTGGCTGACATGCTCTGAAGTGCCTTTTTTCAGAGTCCTTGCAGCAGCAGATGCTGGGGAATGCAGCACTGCCAGCTTCTGTTTTGTGATTGTATGTCTTGGAGGATGATGAGCTCATTCCTAGTGTGACATTTGGGGCGAATATGTAAGAGACCTTGTCCTAAAAGTTCAAGATAAAATGATGTCTACCATTGCAACATCTGGAAGTGTGGTGAAAAACATGTTGTGAATAAAGACGACAGCCTGGTGGAAGTGCAAACCTCAGGCACAGAAAGAGTTACCATGCCAAAATGGGCATATTTTAATAGCAAGGATCATTAACAGCAAATGTTCTTAGCAAAATGGTTTGTTGCAAATAGAGGGCGCTGGGGTTCCTCAGGTGTCCTTAAATGTGAATTAGATTATGTTTGCAAACTTTTTTTCTGGTTCATTGTACTGATCAGAGAGCAGTGGTTCCAGAGAGGAACATAGATTTCTGTATATGATGAAGATGTAGTAGCTGAGAGAGTTAGACTGGGGTTAAAACAGAGGCATTCACATTTACACAATTAAGTGATTCTGGTCAGCCATCTCTCACTTCAGTAAGTCACTTAACAGTGTGTTTGAATGTTTGCCTGAATAGCATGCAAGTGTTTATATCCATCAGCCATTGTGTGAATTCAGCCTGTATCCCTCAGACCCAATTTCAGGCATGCTGTGAATGCCTCCAACAGGAGCTACCACTTTCCAGAGGGTTTCCACCTTGTGCAGAGGTGGCTTGCTCTGTGTCTGGACTGCCTGGGTGCTGCTGCAACAGAATTGTATAATAATTCTCTACCAATAGCTGCTTCTAATGGTGCAAAATATGCAGGAATAAATTTGGCAACAGAAATTGTATAATACAGGTTTGTGAGATCAGCAACACAGAACTGTCTGTAAAAGGTAGTTTTGCTCTTACCCTGCTTTTTCAAGACCTCTCTTTCAAAGATTATCCTGCTATGCTCTTCTGCACTGGTAAAAAAGGTGTGCAGATGAAGTTAACTGGTTAAAAGCTGAAATACAATTCTGGTGCCCATTTGGGACTCAGAAACATCCCCTGCTCCTCTAGTTCTCCATTCAGAAAAAAAGGAAATATTGAAGTTTCAAAAGTTCCATCTCCAAAGCCTTAGCTATTTTTTCTTTCTTAACCAATTCTATTTTGTTTCACCTTATCCATGTCAGAATTGAAGATGCAATTAATGTCTATTTCTGAGAATACTTGGAGCTGATGACTCAGAGCTTTGAAGCCCAGGGCATTGTTGTTTTTTGGCACTGGGCTGGCTGAACCCCACTCACCTTCCAGCAGCAGAGTGAGAAAGAGGTGGGTGAGTTTATAGCAGGGCTGGCTCATGTCTGACGTGAAAGAAACAAAAGCAGGCAGGGACTGTCTGCCCTTAGCAATGAACACCTGGCCGTGGAGTGAAGGTGATACCCTAACAGGGCAGGGAAAATAATAGAATAACCCAGGGTTTTTCCCAGTTAATTGCTTTTTATGATCATCTATTGGAAGGATTACGGGAAGTTTTCTATAGTGATCTATTTTTGTTTTCGTATTTGCTTTTTTAAAAGTAGTAAATTCATATTTGTTCACCTAGCACAATGCTTTTTTGTCATAAAATAAATAACTCAGCAAAATATCAGCATTACAAAGTGATATTATTTTTCCTTTGAAGGTTCAGTTTACACAGCGTGTCATACTAGAGACAGTGCTGCTTTCAGATGCTGAGTATTTTTTTCCTTTCCTCTGCACTTTTCATTCCTTTTTGGCTAAAGTTAATGGAAGGGCATATTGATATCTCTGTTACAGGTCATTTGGTATTTATTGGCCAACCTGTTTACCAGAGGACATGGTAGAGATGTTTACAGTAATGAATGGTCTGGAGGAGGTGACCTGCACACCATCCCTCACCAAACAACAGACCACAGACTTACAGGCTTGAGCAAGGATTAAATGTGCTGGTCCATTGCCTTTCCCCTGGGCAGTGTTTGGTCACTGGGTCTTGGTAGGAAAAGGCTCAACATGGGCACCTGTCCTACCATAAAATTCGACAAACACACCCCTCCAAGGCACGGCACCAGTGACACGCCTCTGGCATGGTTTGCTGTGGTCTCTTTTCGAGCAGGGAGCCTGGGGCCTGCAGGATGTCAGGGCAGCTCCAGCCCATTTAAATTAATCACTTGCCAGGAAAATACAGCTTACCGCTACAAGACAAATTCCCTTGCTGCAAACCCTCCGTGTTTGACAGGAAAAGTGTGCTTCTCTTTAGGACTCTAAACAATGAGTTGAGAAGCCTTTATAATTAACACTTTATTAAAAGATTCTAGATAAGGAGAAAAGCCATTGTCAGAGTGCATACCATGTCCTCTGCCTGTGCCTGGCTACATGTACATCATTTCCTCATACAAATCCTAAACCTGAAAAAAGATCTGTTTAACCCATCGATTCCTCGTGTGACATCTTATGTGCTTTACTACACCTGTGTTGCTTTAATAGCATTACAAGCAGATCTTTTTGTAGTTTTAGTCCTAAATCTGCAGAAGATTCACCCATGGGAGAAGTGGGAGCCTGGCCTGTGTCCTGAGTGGAGAGCAATACCTAGGGGATGTATGGGTAGTATTGATTTTTGGAAACAGCAATCAATTTAAAATACTCTTGGTCTCATGAGTGACATCTGAAGCACTATTTATTGGAAATGTTTTAAAAATGAAGGAGGTTTTTTTCCTAATTATTCTTCACACTATTTAAAATCTTATTTCATCTCAGTTTGGCAGAAAACTGGATGGAACGAGCTTATCCAAGTTTCTGAACTGGTGAAAACTGTGTATATAGAGAAGCAGATAGAAAACAACATGCACATGTGACTTTTAGTAGTGTTTTGGACAGTGATTCCCATTTAAGATATACAGAAGTGGTCAGAGAGGCTTCTCCACGTGGAAATTCCCCCCTTGCTCTCATATCTCTATGAGGGAGCAATCACAGTCATTCATCCTAAAGCACTGGCTTCGGTAGCAAATAAACATATTTACATAGTGGGAGCTGAAGCCACCACATCAAAGACCCAGCTGAGGTCAGGTGCCTGTTCATTTCAGAAACGTATGGTGGATGCTGTCACTGAGGCTGTGAACACTTTACATCTATAAAACATCAGTTATAAAAGCACAGAGCTTTTATAAAGCTTTCAATTTAAAGGCTAGTAACAGATCCCTCACTTGCTGATAATCTCCCTCCCCCACAGGCAGGCTCACACACATCCTCCTGCAGGTCAATCAGCACTCAGCCAGGCAGGCAGGACTCCTGCTCTGTCTCCAGCTTTGTTCACCAAACCTCAGCAGCACAAAGCTGGGTTCCTCAGGGTCAAGATTTTTTCTTAAAAAAAAATATTAACCAAGCCACCCCTCTCCCTCCAAAGCCCCACCCAGCATGAGTGGAGTAACCACCCAAAGGATGGCAAGTTGTAATCAGTAACGCTGATATGCTGTGAAATTTGGAGACAGATCAAGAAAAAGCAAATTTTGTGGTTGATTGGTCTCAAGTAATATTAAACTTCGAAATATCAAAGGGCTGATGGCCCCACAGGGGTGGGGCAATGCCTGAAAGGTATGACATTCCTATGCATTATTGAAGACTATGCATGTTTGCTCATCCCCTTGAAAGAGTAAAAGAGTAAGAAAGAGTAAGAGCCTGTGCAACACAGAACATCTGCCACTAGTTGTGAAATTCCTGGAAATGCAAAAAAAAAAAAAAAAAAAAAAAAAAAGGAGAAAAAAAGTTTCTCTCTAAATAAAACAAAACATAGGAAGTTGCTTCTTTTTGCTAAGTCACTGCTTTCTGTGGCTTTTTGATCCATTTCTGAAGGGATTGGCAGCTCAGTTGGTAATTAATAGTCTCTGGAAGAACACAGGCCTTTTGGAGTGTTTCGAACAGTCTCTCCATTTTCACCTCTTCTCAGGATTTCTTTGAAGAACCAAAGTCAAAGATGCATTTTCAAAACATGTCTCAACTCTGTGAGTTGCAGACAGAAAGATCTCGATGAGTTCCATTGCACGGGGATATCAACTGAATATCCTTTAGGTTTGGAATTATTTTGACTGTTTAGAGCTCAAGACATGTTGGATATGTCTCGTAATACTTTCTGGGTCAGTATTTTTTTTTTAAATTCTTAATGAAAAAGAGGAAAAAATATACAGCATTTGAATATAAACATGTGAAATCTGAACTATAATTCCAAGACTCTGAATTGCTGATTAAAATATATTTCAGAAAAGAAAATTCTTTGTTTACCGCATTATTTTCAAGTTTAGAAGGAGCACTTATATAATCTTATATATTTAAACAAAAATAATTAGTTTTGCTTGACATTGTAGTTATTTAGGATTGAATTATCTAAAGTTGTAGGCACTGGTCTTTCACTGCTCCCTGTGAGCTCTGGGATGAAATCATTGACTCCAGTGCTGGCTGAGCTGGAATGCTGCAGCTTTTCATGGACTCTCCAGATTTATGTATTCTTAGATTTGGAATAAAAATACTCTGGTGGGTATCCAGAATCCACAGAAAGTAACTCCTCCAGCAGATCAGAAATCACTGCAGGTACCACGCAGAGCCAGTGAAATTCCCTTTGGCTCATTTTGCTCTGCTGGACAACGCAAATCTCACAAAGTCTGCATTGGCTCTTCAGGGAAGATCCATGAGAAACAAAGGGGGAAAGGCCTTCTGATGATCACTGGGATAAGGAAAATTCATTGGTAGCTAACTGAAAGCTATTCCCAAACTTTTGGAATGTAGCCATGGCTGCATGCAGTCATCTATTCAGCAAGTGGATATAAACAACCTGGAAAAATATCTGTATTTTGCAAAGAATTTTGAGTGTTCTGAAAAGACTCATTAGGAACATTCCCATTTATAACCCCCCATCTACTGCACTATGATTTAATTGTACTTGCAGATTTAACTGTACTCACAAATAATTAAACAAATCCACAAAATGTTTGCATTACATTAATTTACTTCACTTGGCCCCGCAATACTAGAACCATAATTACTTACATATTTCCCTTTACTATTTTCTAACCTCTTTTTGTAAATTGTCAATAAGCATTCTAGAGACAGTTGAATTAAAAAAAAAAAAACCAAGCATGTGTCTGATTAATATTTTAAGACCAGGAGGATCAAATCTAAAAATGTGGCTTTTTTTTCAGCAAGTTCAAATTAACTGATAAGGCTGTCCAGTGTGTATTAAGAAGCTCTTTTTAAAACATTGAATGATACGATTTTTCTATATCAAAATGCAGCCATCGAATACAGGAACTATAAAAAAAGAGGTCAGGTTTTAGCTTGCAGTGGTGGGGTGGCCATGGAACAAGGAGAAGGAGTAAAAGTCTTTCCTCTGCTGTGCTGGACACTGATGTGGGGCAGACAACAACCCCAGAGCCAGGCTGGCAGTGATGGCTGTAGCATCCCTCCTCTCCTCCAACCAGCAGAACTTTTCCATGCCAGCCCAGGGCAATTCCCCATGGTAAAAGAGCCCTTTTCCTGAGTGGCTAGGCAGGAATGGTGACATGGTCGTGAAGGACTATTCCATGTCACCACATGGAATCTCCTTAACTGCTTCTTGAGATTTCTGGCCCGGGTTGGTAATCTCATGGATTGTGATTCAGCCCTCTGCTCAGGGACTAGGTAATTTCAATGTTTGAAGGTTTCATATGTTTTCACGTTCTGTTTCAAAAAACAGGATTTTGTTCTACTTTTCAGGGCAGTTTCTGCCCCCATCCCTGTCGATGCTAATTTGTGGTACTAAAGTCTCCTTCTTAAGGAGTATCAACAAAACTTCCTCCACTTTCCTACATTTCAGCTGTGCCATGTCCTCCTGCAGCCACAGGGTCCCGTAGGAGGCTTGGGAAGAACAGACCCACTCAGTGACCAACTCCTGATAACATCAGCCTCAGTGCTGTAGGACCAGTATCTCACTCACAGTGACTGGGTGGTTCCTCATCCCCCAAGGCCCAATTCCTCCATGTTATAACACTTTAACAGGATGTTGTGTTCCCAGATGAGGGTGCATTTCAGTGAGGGGGGAACTCATTCTTGCTCTTTCTGCTTCATTGAGATAATGGGGTGCCATTAATCTTTGCAAGGTCTTTGGGGATTGTCATATGGGAGATAGTGCCCAAGTGACAAATATTAAATTAATTAGGACTAGTAGCACTCTGTTAAAAAAAAAAAAAAAAAAAAAAAAAAAAAAAAAAAAAAAAAAAAAGAGAGAGAAAAGAAAAGAAAAAACAACCTGAGTTGCCTGTGTAGAGGCTGTTTATTGGTTTTGTGAGTGGCACTGAAGGATCTGTACAGAGTAAGATCATGTCAGAGAACACAGTGATGATCTGAAAGGTAAAACTATCCTTTGCTGATAAACTTTTACTGCCATCAGTGGAGGAACAGTTCATTCTCTGCACTAAATTCAAACCCATAATCCCTTAGGGAAAAGGCTAGTGCATTAAGGACAGTGCATCCATCAAATGTACCACCCAGTCCCCTCAAGCTTTTTTTTCTTTTTGGAATGGCAAGATTTATGGGATTTCTGCCACTTAGTACCTTACAAGAAAAGAAACCCCAGTGTTAAGAAAGGATACAAAACTGCCAAGTTTGACACGTGCCCTACCAGTTTTCCTGGCTTTTGACACAACCACAAACCAAGGAATCCAGAAAGAGTACTCCTAACTTCCTCCTGGTTAGACCAGTCCTGGAGTCTTTACCCTGGAAAAATGGAATATTTGACATCAGACATGATTTACCTGGGTGAAGCCCCCAGTGTTTCCTCAGTGATTTTTAGGAGTAATTGTGATTATTGTGGTCACAGTGCTGACGGAGGACAAACAGAGAGGACTATGGCAATGGTAAATCTCTGCTTGTCATTCAGGCAGTCAGGCTGCTGCAAACATTCTGGGCTCTGGAGGACTGTAGGATCATTCCTGGGACCTAAGGAGCCTTCAAAACATATTTAGGTGCCACCCATAGCAACCCTCCTCATCGCAGTGTTGCAGAACTTAGAAGAAACCTGCTGTTATTGAAAGTACAGAGCTGGATTATTTTCACAAAAAATATTTTTGAACATTTTTCTTGACTTGTTTCCTTTTTTGTGTGTGTGTGTGTCTCTGAAATTGCATTTCACATATCTTTAGGGAAATCTTTGGTTGTCCAATCAGAATAGAAAAATAAAAGCATGCCTAGAATTAAACTGCATTAGCCAGCACAGTATCAGGCAGTAACGCCTTCATTATAGCAATCTGAGTACTTCCTGAATAATTCACAAGTGCCAAACAGAAGACTTGTTGCTTGGATGTGCTAATGAAAATATCAAGGGAATTAATTAATAGTCAATTATATCAATTTTAGATTTGGACATTGATTATGACGCTAAAAGCAAAATCTACTTTCTTTACTGTACATAATTCCTTACTTCTGAATGCTATAGCTCAGCTTAATAATTCCAGTTAAAAGTGGAAAACAAATAGAAATTTAGATTATTTTTCACTATTTCTCGCTCCTTTCCAGTATGCTCAACATAAACAAGACAAAAACCATGGTGGAAACATATATGTACATCTTATATGTGTTGATGCAGATTTTCCTGGGATAATAATGTGTTTTTTGAAAAGGTTTGAATTCAGAAGGTAATAAAAATGAGACATGGATGTGTCTATTTATATTTTCAAGTTTATTTCTAATCAGAAAAAATAATTATTTGTATTATTTGATATTTAAATGAGCCCCATTTTTAAAGGGAAGTTTTGATTTTTTTTAACACTCCACAAGCAGAAAAGTTCATCTAGAAGTGTTTTATAAAACTCCTCATCTAAAGAAAAAAAAAAGAAAAAAAAAAAAGAAAACATTTTCTGGTCTTTGGTGCTAAAGGAAAGCATTTCATTGAGATCAGTTTTTGCATGATTTGGCACGAGTTGTCTAGACTGGTTTATGAAAAATGACAGCTAGTAGGAAAGTAATTAAAAATGTATTTTGCTGAAAGCAAAAATATTTTTGGAATCTATAACAACCATCTTTAATTTGCCAACAATTTCCACAATTATTTTATATTAACTGGAGGATTTTGTATTCTAGAAGTCAGGTGCATTGATACCTGAGCATTGATATAGCTTTCTGATTTGATCTTCTTGCAAACTCTGCTCTTGTAATGCACTGGCAAGAGCTGAAAAAGTGATCAAATGGTACATTCAAATCTCTGTGGCACCCTTTATGAATTATTATGATTGGCAGTAGATGGGAATAGGATGCTCTTCTACGGATGAGATGTTTCAGTATTTTGGCTGGAGCTGAAGGAAGCTTTGCTTTACTTGGAGCTAACACAGTTTTTCAGGTTTGACTGCAGTAAAGTGCTCCCATTTAAACAAAAACAAAACCAAAAAAGCTCAACAATGTAAAAGTCTAATAAATATAGAACAATCATAACATGAAATCAAAGCCAGACATTATGATATGGGTTATTCCTGAGTGATGAAGGAGCTGAATTCTTATTAGTGTTGTAGACCCCTTGGCATATTGCTCAGGAAATTATTGGCAATATCAGAATAATTAGGTAACCTCTGCACTTCACTGACTCACTGTGCTGGTGCTACCTAGCAGCCAGCCAAATGCAGCCAAAATCTTAATGTCACTCACTTCAGGTAATGTTGAGGTGGAAGTACAGGGTATGACTCTGCACTGGGAGGTCGGCGAGTTAGAAACCTGAATGGAAATGTCTGAGCATCACCCAGTTTCAGGTCTGCTCCTTGGTGTTGTTTTTAACTGAATGCTCACTAACTGCATGGTAAGGTTTAGTCTCAAGAGGCCACTATTTACTTTTTCAGGTGGCAATGGGACTCTGTGGAGCCTCAGGGTGGGCAGGTGAGACAAAACCTTCCCCTGTGTTCAGCCAAGCCCAGTCCCTTCCCAATAATGGCACAAGTAATTCATTTCAAAGGGTTTATGACATTGGTGACAATTTGTCATTCTCGTGTTATGTTTCTGATTCAGGTTTTAGAGATGAAAAATCAAATCTGAAAGAGAGCAGTGAATGCATTATAGTTTATTTTAAAGCTGGAGATTAAGTTAAAGTATTAATAACAATAAACTGATAGCTGAAAACATGCTTGATAGTTCATTGATCAGTACCTGTCATTCATTGCTCCCTGGTATTCTCGGTGAGCACTTTATTTATCATGCTGTCACTCTCCTATCAAGGATCTATTCCATTTTGGATCTGTGGTTAGCAGTCCAGATCCTTTCTTCATAGTTCTCCTATGAAGAAATTCAGGTATCATTTTCACCATGTATTTCACCTTTTAAAACTACAGCACAAGTAACTCTGTACATGGTATTTTCTAAGCTGTGTTCTAGCTTTGAGCAATACTGGGAACTCCATAAACTTCTATGTTTAGATATAGGAAATTACAGTGAGTGTGCAGCCCTCGGTGCATTAATGCTCTCTCCTTCAGGCACAGAAAATTGTGACTGGGATACCTGCAACAAACTTCTACAAAGTGCTTTGAAATCCCTCAGTGAAAAATGTCTCACTGGTGGATTGGCCAAGGGCGTGACAAATGCTCAGCTGTGCAGGAAAGGTTTTACCCATCCCTCATTCCACAGGGATGCTGCGGTGCACACCCTCTGCTGCATGGGGCTACAGGGACCTGGCTCCCCGTTTATGTCAATAAAGATAGTTGCTGTACAGGGTTAAAAAAAAGAGAAAAAAAAAATTTAAATTGGCATGTCTACCTCTGACATTTCACAGTGACTATCACAGCTGTGTCTTTTCTTGACTGTCCCCAGTTAGCCAGGCACCTTTTCCCTGCCATGGTGTGTCCCATCATGTCCCATCATGTGTCAGAAACCTTCAGCCTCCTCTCCTCTGTGCTTCTGCCTCTCCTACCTTGTGGGTTTTCACTGCTGCCTTATCTCACAGCAGAATTTTCTCCTCAATTGATATGCATAGTCAGACATAGTTAATCCATGCTTATCTTATCCATACATCTAAATATCCCAGAGATTTAAGGAACACCGGTAATCAGTTTTATAGGAGACAGCAGAAAACTCCCAAACATATTGCAAAGGTTTGGGGCTCAGATAAACTAGTAAATGCAGCTCACAATTTATTTTGGTGATGGGAACCCCAAACTATGATGTCAGTGGCCTTGTATCCACCCAAACTTGAAGAGAAAATCCTGAAATCGGTGACATGATTGCAGGTTTTCATGCGTTTAACTGACAGACTGTGTCCTTGATACTCATGATTTTTCCTGTGGCTTTAACTAAATGTGCATAATAATTTATGCTGTCATTTAAATTTAAAAGAGAGACTTTCTGGGCAGCAGTATTTTGCCTGTTAATTCTTATGAAGCATACTTTGAACAGCATTTTAATATGAATAGGTAAGTAATGCAGATCACAGTAAAACAAGCAGAGTATGACGTGTGAAGAACTAACCCAAAAAAGTCCTGGGTTTTACATGAACTGAAGTTTGTGAATGATTTTCCAGCGCAAAGCATATTGTACTAATCCAGTTTTGTGTGAAATGTTCTTAGGATAAGCTTCTATCAAGTGACCCACCGTTTGTGTATGATATACACAGACAGGATATTAGTTATGGATTACAGACATCTTTGTACAAAGCATTTTGTTAAGTCCTGCCAATTGCCAGACAACGGCTATTGTTCTATATTGGCCTCTTTGGCTAAGCTTATCTCTGGATTAGTCTGTGCCTCTCTTGGAGTGTCATTTGTGCAGTGCAGAAGCTCAGATGACTGCACAGGTGTCCTCAGCAGAGGTGGGACACGAGGGCAGTGGATGTCACCCCTGTGCACTCAGGCCTCTCAATCACAGACCACAGGCATTTGTCACAGCTGGGATTTCTCTAATACCAGGGGAAGTTGAAACACAATCACTTGGAAGCGGTGGAGCTGCTGTTAATTTTCCGGTGGGGATGAATCCTCAGGGTACCAGCCTGTTACAGGAGCAGACCCACCCTACATTTCACCCTCGCTGCTGGGCAGTGCAGTTTGGAAACCTGCCACCTTTTCCTCACCCCTTACCACAGCAGGGAGGGGATGGGGCAGAGTGGCAATGTGCTGGTGGTTCTGCACTTTCTGCTGGGGCTGCTGGGCTCTGGTCAGTGCCGAGCAGTGGGCAAGAAACAGATGTCGGCAAGTGGAGTTTCTCCACCATCCCCAACCTTTGTGTTTCTTATTTCCCTGCTCCAGCTCCTCCCCGCCTCCCTCTCCTGCCTTATTGGAGTCATTAATGAGGGTGTAAGCCATCCCCTTACTAGACAGGCGTACATTTTGGGCTTGATGACCCTGATCCTCCTCATGCTCAGCCTATCTCCTTTCAATTGTTTCATCAGCGGCGTGACTGCCGGCTCACACCTGACAAGTGACAAGTCTCAGGCTCCTGCTGACTAGATAATCAAAGTCTTGTCAGAGCTGTCAATACCCTGCAGATAGGAGAGGACAAAGAGAGGAAAGGTTTCTACAGAAACCACTGCCTTCAAAAAATACTGTCGATTCTTCTTACAGAAATCACCTGTTTGTTTCAAAACATTATTTATTACTGAAAATATGGTCTCTGCAGAACAAGCGTGTAAGCAGAATAATGACAGTGGCTGTTAATGACACAGCCCTCCAAATCTGCCGGCCCTCATGTTTTGTTGGGAATTGTTTTGAACCCCTGACTAAAGGGAAAATATTAATATTCAGCCATTTCATTCATTTAACCTTCCTGAAGAATTTAGGGGGGATCATTTCAAGCACAACCATAATTATCGTTTGATAAAAAACACATTTTTTTTTAAAGCAAAGAAGGCACAAGCATGTTCTAGTATAATATTGCAGACCAAGGTTATTTATGATCTCTTCCAATTTTGGCACATTTTCAAATGCAGATTTGATTTAAAATGTTAATTAAAGTGCAGGGCCAATTTTTTCCCTTATTTACAGAACTCTAAATCTGCAATCTACTGAAGTTGATGAATTTCATCTGGTTTTCACTAGCACAAGAAAGTGTCACATTTGACACACAGTTATTTGGATATTCTAACATATTTACAGTCAAAGAATGTGTTAATGTTTTGAGACTTTGGGACAGACAGATGTTCTGAATGTGATGGATTCAAGAGATTTTTTAAAAAACTTTGTGCATCAAAAAATAAAACCTTTAATTTGAAAGACAGCTATGTCTAGAAAATCAAATGACATTGCTTTTTGCAGCTGAAACTCCTTTAAGATAATATTGGAGGTGAAGTTTCTGAAGACCTAGTGACTATTAAATGTGTACCATTTACTTAGCACCAGAAATAAAGCAGTGGGTCTGGCTTGCTGCTGAGAGAAAGACATACAGCATTTCTTGCCTCAGAAAAAGAAGTCTTTAAAGCAGAGGTTTCATCAGCACTTTTCGTGCGCTCGCCTTCAGTGCCACTTCCAGATAACTCATGGTATGAAAGAAGCAGCTCCTCTCAGTCAGTCCCCAAGCCCTGCGTGCAGCACAGTCCTTTTCTCTGCTTTTATGCCTATTTCTTTTATTAGGAATGGCTTTGTTAGACACAAGCCGTTCTCCGTCTGAGCTGTGTTCAGCTGTCAAGCGCCGGCTGCCTTTGGCTGCTCGTGTCAGCACGCAGCAGAAGGTGGCAGGAAGGGCTGGAAGTTAAAGCTCCTCAGGTTCCTGGTGTGCTGCCACCGGGGCTCTGCTGGGTTTGCTGGGGCCAGGGACACCCCACCAGCATCCCTGGTGGCTCTTGTGCCAGCCCCCAACTGCGGCACTGGGGGACAAGGGGGAAGGCAGGTGTGGTGCTGATACCTGGAGCCTCCATCCCCAGGGGATTGCCGGCCACACTGGGGCTGGTGGAAGAGGAGACGGCTTCTGAGAAACCTTGAAGATATTGTAGTGTTTGCTGCTGCTCTGCTTGGTGTGGAGCTGGTGTTTGTGTCTGAACACCAGTGCTGGGGATGGCTGTCCCCAGTGCTGGGCCAGTTCCCACAGCTCTGGTGGGTGGAGGAGAGCAGCAGGAGCATCCTGGGACCTCAGCTGTGGTGGGCAGCTCTGGGGACATGGAGGGGATCAGGAGCTGGGAGGCCCTGGGACACTGTCCCCAACCTTGCCGTGTCACTGTTGGCTCCTCCTGGCAGCAGCAGCTGCCGGCAGAGCTCAAGAGGAAATTTTTGGAGAGAAAGTTGTGTGGGTTTTTTGTTTTTTTTTTCCATCAGAAAATGCCGATTCGTCAAAAGCAAAACATTTCACAAAAACATCTGGCTTTCAATGAATCTTCCCAGAGAACCTAGCCTGCTAAGCAGATTTTCATTGTAAATCTGTCTGGTTCCCTGCCAGGTCACCTGCGTGGCTCCGTGGCTGCCTGCCAGCACTTGCAGCTCGAAGGTAGCCACACCAGAAACCTGCCCCACATCTCGGGCCTCGGCTCTCTGGATTTACATCTGCACTGGAACATCCCAGCCCTGAACACAAGGAGAATTCCCAGACAGACCCTCACGCTTCCAGCAGGCATAGCCCTGGGCAGCTCTGATGGATTTCCATTCTGTAAAAAGTTCAGGCAAGGGAGAAGGGGGAGGAAAAAATGGGGAAGGGGGGATGAAATAAAATATTGATCTGAATTTGAATGGAAAATTATTTCAAAATGCTCGTGTTTTCTGCAGACCACAAATTCCCGAATTCCAGTAGAAATAAGCCAGTGAGGCTCCCAGGTAGAGATGTGGGGTATGGGAAGCCAGCTGTATGCTTCCAGGTGAAGTATGTTTATGTATATCATATGGAAACAATCTTATTTTTGTGACATATGTATATCTAGACACAAAGCAAGTATGAGTTATATCACTGGACTTAAGCATTTATTTCATTAGTGAAATATAAAGTAATTAAAATTATCATATATTCCAGCTTATAAAGATTTTTCTTTTCTGTATACATTCTCAAACCGAATAAATAACTTTTAAGTAATCTAATTTTTGTGTTTAGTTAGCATACTATGCATGTCCTGTTATATCCTGATTAAATACATAATTAGGTGTATTTAAAGTACTTAATTAAAGCATTAGTGCTTATTTAGACAATAGTTTTCTTATTAAGGGTTAGTTTATTTGTTAATCAAATGTCACTTAATATGTAGAGTGGGCTGGGAAAGAGTAATTGTATGATTTACTTGAAAGAAAAGCTGCAGACAAAGTAGGGTGGCAGAGGGTAAACAAGGAACTGTTTGAATGAAGATCACTATTATGTGCATGTTTCTAATTTTATCCATGTGCCTCAAGCAAAGAAATGGAAGGGAAGGGAGAAGATCAAAGGCTGGAGCCCGAGCGGGGTTGGACTTCTCAACAATGCTCAGCTCCGTGCCGGGAATTTTAATTCCCTAATTTTTCTGAAGCAAAGTTTTCCCAGTGTAAGTGGTGGAATCCTTTTGTCAAAGTTCCTGTATCTAGAGATAAGATGATGCATTCCCTGCTGGAGAGGCACAGCCACTTCCACTGCATTTGTCACTGTGCCCTCCCTAAGCTGGCTGAGGGAACGTGGACGAGAGAGCTGGTGTTCAACACTGCTCAGGCTTGGGCCCCGGCTCTGTGACAGGCTGGTCACACTGCCTGCTCTTGGACAGGATTAGTCCTAGGGATGGCTTACTACTAGATACTAGATACTAGATACTAGATGCTAGATACTAGATAGAAAAGTTTTGAAAAATTCTTTTCTCCAGAATGTTTGAAGTTTGAGGCTGAGCGCTGTTCTGGGTTTTGCAAATACTCTCATTTGTGTTCTGCTGATTGTTTTCAGGTTTAATCACAAGCTAAAATACCGCTGCATTACAATATGTATCAGAATGGATTAAATTGTCAGCAACTTTCCTCAATGAAGAGATATTTCCTGTTTTAACACGGTCTGTCTCTGATGCCTTTGTTTATGGTATGTGACAAGCAGCCCTTCCCTTAGCATGGCATTGCTGCTTTCCCTCTCTTTCCCGCACTTCAGCCACTGAGAAAAGTCTCAGCTGACTGCAGAAGCAGAAGCTGATGAAGTCTCAGCTCCTGTGAAAGGTGGGAGTTGCAGAGCAGCGAATGGAGCTGCAGTCACATTCCCCAGCCCCAAAGGCTGCCTCTGTGCTCTGGGATGCTCAGCGCTCCTCTCGCTCCCCGGTGGGATGGTGGAAGGGAAGAGATGGGGATGTCTCCTGTCATTGTTAATTAATGGATTCTCTGCATCATCCGAGAGCTAAACAGCCCATTTCCAAGTCCAGAATTCTCAAATTGTATTTGCAACATGCTGAGACATCTCTCTGGCAGCACATGGGGTCCTGACATCCAGGGGGTTTGGGGACTTCTGAAGCTTCCCTATCTTCAATTTGTCCTGCGTGGAAAAGGCACGGGGTAATGACAGATGTGAGGATGATATGGCTCTGATGCACAGAATTATTCAGAGGTAAAGTTAGTAATTTATTTGGCTTTAGGAATTCTCTTTGTGGACTGCTTGGTGATCGTGGAACTCTTACAAAATCAGAAATATTCATCTAAGTTTATATTTCCTCTGGAAGAAGGTTATAACATTATTGAAATTTGATCTATAACATGCACACTTACTGCTTGTAAATCTGGTAGTTAGCATGTCAAAAACCCTTTTATCAGTTATTTCAAGGTTATAGGCAGAACTGAGTGGAGCTCCAATAACGTCTGGGGAGGTTTGTACTGAAATCTCTTTCCAAGAAGTATCTGGGCTATCTGCAGGTTGTGTGAAGAATGCCAGGCACTGCACTGTGCCAAAACATGATAATGGACATGCTCCCATGGAGGCTGCTCTGCCAGAGGCTTACTATTTCTTCCTCTGAGGGAAGATAAGCAATCTTAAAGCTCTGTGTTTGACATGCAGGAGATATGTATTTTTGTGGAAGCGTCATGACAGTTATATATGAAATGTTACTGGTCTGTAAAGGCAGACATGGTAACTCTGAGGTTGTGCATCACTGCTGTCTTGTGTAGAGGAGGTTATTGCCTTCTCTGGGTTGAGAAAAATAGGTATCCTCTAATGATATTGCTGGTGTTGTCTTGTGTGGCTGCTTCAGCTCATTTGGGGTGGTACAGCCCCTAAATAAATGGCATTTAATTTTGACTCTTTTTGTTAGCCATGTTCAAAGCCTATTTATTGAAGTGTTAACCAATTATTAAATAAGCATTTATTTCCCTTTCCCATGTCAAGAATGCTGCCCTGATGCAGAAGCAGAGGGAACAGTACAGCTCATTCTAGATCATTATGGTTTTTCATCTGGATTTCTGGTAGTTTCTAATGCATTTTTTTCATGTCTTGGGAGGCTCCAGCCCCTGTGGTCCCCTCCCATTGCAGAAATTCTTCCTGCTGCTTTGAAATGTTTTCCAGGTACTGTACAGAGACGAAAACTGGGGCAGTACTCATGAAGCTTTTGGCATTGATTGTGTTGTAGGCGTTTGTACTGGTGATGCTCAAAATTCTTAATTGTGATAAACTCATGCTCCTGGACTGCTTTTCCTACTGCTCTCAGGACAGAATCCATCTTTCTTTCGCTCTCTGTTTCTTTGGCCTTTATAGGACTTTGTTTTTAGGTTAGTAGGATGAATTATCCATGAGAAAATGAGAATTAGTGGCAAATACTAAGGCTTCAAGGTCTTGAAAGCTTTATTTAATTTTCAAAATTAAAACCTGATATATTTTGGTGGTGTGTTGTTCTTGTTGTTGTTAGCAATATTAACCTGAAAAAGGAGAATGGAGTGAGGAAAATTTAAACCAAAACTGTCTGGCAAGGAGGAGAAAGAGCTTCAGGTTCTCATTCTTATGGATTTAGGGCCTCCTAATTCTTGCACTTGTTGCTACACTAGACTGTACCCCTCCTTCTCCCTCCCACCTCTGAAGCCCTGTCCCTGAGGACACTGACATGAGTCCATGAAACACTTCTGTTTTATTACAATGCATTTTTCAATGGAGAAATTTCACTGAAGAATTCTCACAATCACCTTTTGATTTGCACTTTTTGGTTTTGTCAGTCCTTGTACTTATCCCAAAATATTATATGGGCAGGACTTTGGGTCATGACTCCTTGCAGAATTCATATTTAATATTTCCTTAATTAGAATCTAATTATTTTTGATAATCTATGTAAAGATTATGTATAATACAATTAATTGATATAAGTGGTTCAATTCTCCTTAATATGACAAATCTCTAGTGTGAAAATATTCTTAGTTTAATGATCAACATAAAATAGATAGAGTTCATTTTTAATGCAAGTACAAGATTTGAATTAATTTGTACTTACAGCAGAGTTCTTAACTGTATGATATACACACACATACATTCCTTTGTTTTAAAGCTTTCACATTGAGCAGATATGCTGATGGGGTTGGGAACATCCTTTTCTAAATTCTTTTGATTTTCCATACTGTACTACTAACAGACATTTCTTTAGGGTTCCTCTATAATATCTTTGTGCTAATATCTTATAACTGGCATGCATTTGGGTTTGCAGTGGCTCATGTTTCCAGATTGTCATGATTTAACCTCAGACAGTATCCAAACCCCACACAGGTGCTTGTTCACTGCCCTCTTGATGGGATGGATAAGAGAATCAGAGAAAACTTGTGCACTGAGAGCAGTTGAATAATTGAAATAAAATAATGATGATGATGATGATGACAATAATAATACTAAATTATAATGAAAAGGAAAATAAAAAGAGAGAAGGAAATAAAACCCAAGAAAAAACAAGTGATGCAGATAAAAAACACCTGCTCACCACCCCCAGGGGATGCCCAGCCTGTTCCTAAGCAGTGGACCCTGGCCAGCTTTCCCCCTAGTTTTTCTGGTGAGCATGATGCCATGTGCTACAGGAGTTCCTTTTGGCCAGCTGGGGTCTGCTGTCCTGGCTGCATCCCCTCCCAGCTTCACATGCCCCCACCCCCTTGCTGTGAGGGCAGCACGAGCTGCTGTGCACAGCCAAAACATCAGCCTGTGACTACCATTGCTCTCATCCCAAATCCCAAACACAGCACTCGAACAGCTGCTGGGAAGGAGACGAACAGGACAGAGTTAACGCAGTTAGGAGTGCAGGTATGAACCACAGGCCCAGATTCCAGCTGCCACAGAAGAATTCCTGGCTCCAGGGCTCCAAGCTGCCATGGCAGCTCCGTGTGGCTGTGCTGGTCCACGGGCAGGGAGAGACCTTCGGGCAGAGTGCAGCAGGCATGGCAGGTTTGCACAGACTAATCTACTTGAGCAGAGTACTAATGCAAGCAAAAGAGAGCACACAAGAGTACTGGTAAGGGATTAGCATAAAACTATGTACATTATCACGGTCTCATTTCTTAGATTTAATGTGAGTGATGTTCTTTAATATTGCTATTAAATTTATAGCAGTGAGATAAGCGTCAAATTTTCTTACAATTGCATTAAAGATGGGGAAAAAATATTGGGAGAAGTGCCAAATGGAATCTGAATGTTGCTTAAAAGACACGTGGGATGGAAGAAGCGTTGCAGGGAACATCTGTTTCTGCTGGACCTTGTCACTTTTCTGTCAGTTGTAACACTGAGTTAATCAGATTCCTTTAAAACTGTTGTGTTTAAAATGCAGCACAGATCAAAAATAACTATCCAATGTGCTGGAGTCTGTACATGTTATGGAATCATTTAAAAATGAGAACAGAACTTGGTTTAAATGTATCCCCTTGTATTTTCCCCAGTACAGTGTATTAGTGAGAGCTGGAGGGATTTAAAGTGGTTTTAATCCTCACTGTTCTTTATGTTCTCACTGTTTTACAGGTCAGTGAGCTGCAACATTTGTGTTGTGTTTAAAAATACATATTTTAAGGTATTGGCTAGATACCAAAATTTGTCCAAAGGATACAACTGAAAAAATTCTTTAGTCATAATGCCTTGTTTGGTTTATTTAGATCCCCAAAGTATATCAACATAGGAGTGGATTGCCAGTCTGTGTTACTGCAGGGGCTCTTTGTGCGGGGGAGCTGTGCCAGACACAGAGCCAAAGCAGCCCAAGGGTTTGGGCCAGTGTCCTCTACCCTGGGTGTGTCCTCTTGTTGTCTTGTTTTCTGATGTGACTAGTCACTCATAGGATGAACTGGGGGAGGAACAAGAGCCTCTGTCTTCTCCTGAGAAGACCCAACACTACTTCTACTATGAATTTCCTAAAGGTTTTTCAAGAGAAGTATTTTCTTCTGTAATGGTATATTTTGATTCTTCAATTTTCCAACTTATTTTTACTTACTTTAAAATTATCATTATTATTATATAATATTTATTCCTTAAAGAAAGGAAAATATCTCCTTGAAACATTTTCCACAGAACAAATGGGATTTTTTCTGAAAACACTTTTATAGGTAACATTAGACTGTGGTACCATAAAATTTTTTTAATATGAATGGAATCATGACAGTAAGTTAAGATTGAATTTTTTTTCTGGGGCACAAATTTCAATGTAGATGTAATAAGGAATTTAATAGTTTGCTGTATCTCTCTTCATACTTTCTCTACAAATTATTATCTGTGTTATTACTGTAATGTTCAAAAGTACAACAAAATATATGGTATTGTTGATGAAAAGATTAAGTTAATATCTTAAGAAAGTGTTTTGGGAAGTACAGGATCTTTGTGCTGCATTTGCAATTATGCCAATTAATGCTGTGATGTTATTAAATCTCACAAGCTGCAAGGCATTATTATCTGAGTAAGGGACCTCCAAAGAGACTCATCACACTTTTTCTCATGGTGCTGGTAATTCCGTGGGCAATATCCTCTTTGAGTCAACACAGACCAAATGTCCCAGTATGGTGCGGGAGAGGACAGTATTGCTGGAAAAACCATGCTTAGATGTCTGTAAGTCATAAATCTGAGGTCATGATTCTTTGCAGTTCACACACCTCATTGCATCATTTTTGCAGGACAGGGGTGTGAATCCTGGTGTGCTGGCTAAACTCCAGTTGGAGCAATTACATTTTATGCCTGAAATTCCCCTGTAGTTCCAGCTCGATATGTTTCCCATCTTGGTTTGTGCTGTTGCTGTGCAGTGTTAAGCAGCTGACATCTTTAACTCTAGGAACTGCTGCATTCTCCATGTGAGTCGTGTCTGTGATCGTAGGCCAGCACTTTTCCAAAGACTCGGAGTGAAACCTTTTGTGCAAGGAAAAGTTGATGCAGACGTGGGAAAAACTCCAGAAGTTTGTGTAAGTGTGCAATGCATGAGTTGTGAAACTCTTTGTCCTTGCACTCCTCGCTGCTGTCCCATTGGATCTGTAACCCTTATGGGGCATTCCCAACCACCCAGGAGACACGGATGTGGTACACAGGAAAGCTGAGCTAGAGGAATTTCGGTGGCAGCTTTTAAGAGACTCCTTAAAAGTGCAGTGGCCCAGGAGCAAGCTAGGAGTGCCAAACCCTGCTGAAGGGTCTCACCATCACAGCTGGCCAGCTCCCCTGGCTGTGTTTGCATGGGACCCTGCACACCTTGCCAGGAGCCAAGCCCCAGGCCCTGGCTGAGTGTGGAGTGCTCAGGAGTGACCCTGGTGCAGATAAAGCTCTGCACCACAGTGATGGTGCCAACCTGTGCCCTTTCCACCAGCTGCAGGAAACCACTGATAGCCAACCCATGGCCTGGCTGCCAGGTCTGTGTCATGAAATGCAACCCCCATGGCCCACCTGGGGGTCTCTGTGGGGATGTGTGACCTCATAGCCCAGCTGGGGGGTCTTTGGGGACATGTGACCCCATGCACAGAGCTGCAGGCCAAGGCAGGTTCTCCCATGGCAGGTGAGCTCATCGTCCCCTGGAGCAGCTACAGTGGCACACCGCTGCTGTAAATAGGATTGTCTGGGACTGATCTCTGTTTTCTTTCTTTTCTTTCCAAAGAAGAGGCCAGGATCAAAAGCCTTTACCCAATCAGTCAGGCTTTAATCAAATGAAGCACTTGAGCACATGCCTTACGTTAAGCACATAAGGATTATTGCTGATTTCGAGGAGATAAACACATGCTAAAACAGGGACTTGGATCTGGTTCATGGCAACCTCATATCCCCATGTCTGTCTGTAACACAGCCTGCTTCACCCTTTCGTTGGCTTCGGAGTGAGGTGAACATGCTGTCTGGTCCGAAATAAGCAGATAAAGGCATTAAAACACCAAAGACTTGTTGCTTTCAGACCAGTTTTAATTAAAACACAGGTAAAATTTAAGCCAATAAAAAGGCTCTGTGTGACTTATGTGGGCTTTGTAATAGGCATCGTATCATGGATCTAAAGCAGAGCTTATCTCCTCAGAACTTCTGTGATGAGGCAGAATGTTTTTTTCATCCTTCATTTCAATTTGGGAGGCACTTGCAAGGACAATATGCACAGAGGGCTGACACTGTGCACAAGAAGAACATAACTTGTGGGCCTTGCCATCAATAATTAGTTTAAAAATTAAATGGTTTTGAGATC
>NC_089151.1:15918603-15953603 GCF_009819655.1 Sylvia atricapilla
CCTCAGCAGCCGCATAGCCGGCACCGCGCTGTGCACACTGTCCCCGTGGCCCTCACGCCCGCAGACCGGCACAGCACTTCCCATAACTGTCCCCGGGCCTCCTCAGCAGCCCGCAGAGGCCGCACAGCGCTGTGCACACTCCCGGGCCCCTCATCAGCCCGCAGAGCGGCACAGCGCTGTGCACCACTGGTCCCCGGCCCTCACGCCCTCAAGCCGGCACAGTGCTGTGCACACTGTCCGTGCCCTCCCGCAAGAGTGCTGGGCAGGGGCAGGTCTCTCCTGTATTTTATTTCCAGCAATGCTTCAGCTGCACCCTAATGCCCTGGAGTCCTCTGTTGGTTTGGAGTGTGCAGAGAACGTACATTTGTTGTAGGTAAGGTTTTAATAGAACCTGAGACGTAAAGCAGCAGGTTTCTGGGTGAAAGGTGCCCGTTCTGGCGGAGTGTGGGGAATTAGTCGTGCCAGCTCAGCGGGTGCCCGTCCAGCCCGACCCCGTTGCGGGCTCCAGGGAGCTGGGGAGCAGCTGGAAATTGTGAGAGAGCCACAAGAGGGCTCACAACCCACGAACAGGAGGACGAACGCCTTTTTTTTTTTTTTTTTTTTTTTTTTTTTTTTCGCTCCTTTAGCTGAGGTCTGCTCAAAGCGGCGCCGCTCATCTCCCGCTGCAGCGCCGTGTCCGTCTGTCCGTCCCGGCAGGGACTCGCCCCGCAGCCGGGTGGGTGAGCACAAGTGTCCGGGCTCTCCAGGGGGCTGAGAAGTGCCTGGGACATCGCTCAGGAAAGAGGAAACACCTTCCCAGTGCGCCAGTCTGAGGAGCTATCTCCTCCTGGCAGCTGCACCCCAAAATCTAAGGGCTGGAGGTTTTTTTGTCCCAAGTGGTTTATGAAGAGCTAGGTGAAGAATCATTTTGTCTTGACAATGTCCGCAGTTTGCGCTTTAATAACCAATAAACACCTCTTGTCCTCACAGTGAGGCAGCTCCTGGGCAGGTGTGGTGGGACATGTGGTGCTCAGGGCTCCCTCAGTGGGGTGAAGAACCTGATCATTGCGTTGAGATTGTGATGTGGTGAAATGTGCCCTCAGTCAACTGGGAAAGTTGCTGATTTTCTTTTTTTCCTGAGACATATTCAATCTAGTTTGTGTTTCTTCAGTGGAAAAGCTTAATTTCAATTTACATTTCACATCTAGAGGCTTTGCTATCACACTGAGACTTCCTACAAGGCATCCAGTAATGTTACTATCATTGCATTGCTCTAACAAAAAAATTTCCATCTGTCTTCCCAAGTCCATAAAACTCCAAACAAATAGCAAATACTATGGATGTCTGAACACACAATAGCATGTCATTTTTCTTCCAGCATTAGTGTATGTTGCAGACATTAAACTACTTCTCTACTGAAGGGTTTGAGAGACTGTTACCATTATTCAAATTAAATTCAATACTGATGTAAGTTAGTGCAGTTGGAATTATACACAAAGTATGATGTCTCATCTTTCTGTCAAGAGCTGAGCTCATCCCTGTGCACCTGCCAGCTCAGCTTCATGGTCTTTGTAAACCCAGAGCTTCCTCAGACAGGCAGCTCTTTTCCTTGGCATCCCCCTTTTCCCCCTGAGCCTGCTTTCTGGTGTTCTGCAGTCCCTGCTGCTACAGCTCACTCATTTCTTTTCCTCTCCCTGGTCACCTTGCTTGCCCTCTCACCTTGAAAGTATTCTGCTATATTTCTAGAGGAGCCATATGATGCCAGGAACAAAATCCATCCTTCTTAGAATTGAAAACCCACAGAATTTCTTTGATTCCCTTTCCCAGACCTGCTGGGACTCAGCCCTTGGACCTGGGGCCAGTTCTGTGGCCACCACACAGGGTGGCAGGAGCTGCATTGTTTAGGGTGCCCAAAGAGCACCTTACTAAACAGCTGAGCCTTCTTCTGCAGCACTGCTTGTCTGAAGGGTTTTGTCTGTGCTTCTTGCTCAACTCTCTTTTTCTTTTTAAAGAAATGAGCCAATGCCACATTCTTACTACAGCAGTTTTTCCTTCCCCAGTAGGTGTTATTTATGTGTTTGCTCCCATGTGGTGTGGGGAGCAGTGAAACCTGAAACCATCCACACCAACTGCTGCTGTAGATGGGGATGGCAATGGTATTTTCTTGTAGGCAGCAGGAGGAAAAGAGCAGCTTGCTCCTGATGTATCTCTGGCTTCCACCAGGTTCTGTGTTTAAGACTCAGGTGAATCAGTGATGTGCTAGATGGTGCTCCAGATTTGTGTTATTCTTCACAGAAACGCAGAGCCACAGAGTGTCAGTGCTGCACAGTAACTTTGTCACTGGCATTTCTTCACTTTGTGAAGGAATGGATTCCTGTCACTTTTGCTGTGAAAGTCCTGTGTTATTTTCACCATGCCCTAACACCAAGCATTCAAAGCTACAAATAACACTTTTAGAGGTATGAGAATACAGTATCTCACAGTGATTCCTCATTCATTTTTTTCCTCCTAATTACTGCAACTCTTGACAGATCCTTCCAGGTGAGAAGTAATGATCCATTTCCACGCAGCATAAAGTAGGATTTATACTGGGTGTGTATGTTCCTTTAGCTCTGATGTCAGTACAGTGTGAGAATTATGTGCATTTGTGTTTGGATGCAGGGTTGGATGGAGGGCGCCAGGGTTGCTGGAGATCTGCTCCTGCCAGGGGCTCATCCCCGTGGAGAAGGCACAGGAGCAGAGGCATCCCAGGCTGTTAGCAGGCATTGCAGCAAACCTGTTAAGATCCCACTCTTGGTCTGTGCCTCTGCCTCTCTCCAAAGGAGAAAGCTTTCCTGAGTTTTCAGATGGCCATACACAGAGGGTCAGTGTGACCCCAACAGGGCTCTGCTGCCAAAATCCCTGGGAACTGACCACGTTCACTTTTTGTTTCAGCCCTCTGTCTGTTGTGCTTGCACAGAAGACATTCAGTCCAAAGAGGTGGTGTATTTTTAGTAAATGATTTGTTTTTGTGAGACGTTTTTGCTTACTTGTTTATTCAATTTGCTGCAGTTATTTTGCTTAGTTGGCTCACCACAATACAACTTTGTGCCTTCAACAGGACTAAATACTGGGGGTTTTCTCGGGGTGAAGCCACAGTTAAATTCCATTTTCACCAGTTATAACTCACTTGGTTCTTGGACGCCTATAAGCATAAGAAAGTAAGAAAAAACCCTGTCTGGGTGGGTTTAGTTTGATTTATGAAAATGTGCAGAAGCCTGGGCACTTGAACAGATCTTGTCTGTAGAGGCTGGAGCAGCTGTGTCTGGACAAGGTTGGCAATCAGGAGCTCTTCTGGCACATCTGTAGCTCACTGCTCACACTGACCTGCTCCAAGCAAGGCTTTTTCACTCTTTCCTCTTGATTTCATTCAGTAGAATTGATTAGAGAATTTTCAAGAACCTTGTTTTTTCATTTAAAATCCCAGGCCTGTAAACAACCTTTTTTCATCTGCTGATTGTGGTGGAGAAAAACATTTAGGTTTTCTGGGTGTGAAAAAACTGGGATTGCTGTTGAAAGAATTGTTGAAATCCTACATTAAAAAAAAAAAAAAACCAAAAAAACCCCAAAAACAAACAACAAACAAACCAAAAAAACCCACAAAAAAACCAAACCAAAAAAAAACCAACAAAAAAAAAAAACCCCAAAAACCAAACCAAACCAAGACAAACAAACAAACAAAAAAACCCCCACAAACAAACAAAACCAAAAAAACCCCACAAAAAAACCCACAAAAAAACAACAACAAAACCCCCCCCGGTTTTTCAGTCCATAACAGCAAATTTTCAATCAATTACTTATAATTATTACAAGTAAACAATATAAATAAATTGAAAATGCAACAAATCCTCTTTTTTTCATATGTTTGGAGCTTGCTGATTTCACATACTGCTGGTTCGCAACATTCTTTGTTGAGAGCTTGAATTTCCCTTTGAGGGAAAATGTATATAAAAGTTAGCTTCACAGAAAAGACAAAATTTTATAATAAAAATATTAACAAATTACATTTGAATAGAGGCTTGAGGATAGATTAAATATAATGGACATATTAAGACACAGACAATGGCTTTCCTGAGCAATTATGAATCTATAGTTCTAAATAGTGCTACTTTGGAGAAAAGGAGAGAAAGAGAGAAAATTAGTATCTTTTAAAATGTGAACGTAATATGCAGACTAATAATACACAGTAATTTTGTTCTTGGGAGAATTCAGCACTTGTATATAACTCCAGCCAGCCAACCTTTCCCTGTCAGCTTCTGCAGGGATTTTGGGTTAACACTTCCCCATTTGCCGTGGTGAACCCTGGACAAATACTCATTAGAGCACAGATTATGGTTTCAATTGCTGCAGTGACATAAGGCTGCCCCTTCCAGAAGCCATCAGTGGGAGCAGAGAAGGTAATTATTGATCACTAGGAAGAATAAGGCTGGCAAAAGGAGCTGGGGTGGGATGAGTTGGCCAGAAGGAGGAAAGAACAGACGGGCTCAGGCAGCTGAAGGCGGCTGTGTAGGGGAGTGCTGCTGCCGGAGGGAGCACTGGGGACGGGCACTGGGAGTCATTTCGGGCTCTCAGCAGCTCCAGGGAGCCCTTCAGCCTGCACAGGAACAGGAATTTGCCTCCCTGCACGTACAAGACTTCCAAGGAAGGGCATGGAAACCAGGAATTTAGGTAATATCTGGCAATGTGGGCAGGGTTTCCTCAGACTTGCAAAAAGTCTGAGAGATTGGTTGAAGTGTGAGCAGTTTTAAGTCCACCTGAGACAGAATGATGCCACAAATGAGCAGCGCTTGTGGAAGCAAACCTGAACCTCCTGTGATTTCTGATCCAAATCCCAGTCCTCCCCTCATATTTCCATGCCTATCCAGTGCAAGGCCTCCCAGTCCTGACCAGGTGCACATTAAAAAAATGTGCCCCTCATCACTGAGATTGGTTTTGTGCTATTCAGAGCTTGTGCCAACAAGATCCTTTTGGCAACAGTGCCAGGCAAGTGTGAGGCTTGTTGAGCCTCCTCTGTCTGTAACCTCAGAACATTCATATGGTATTTGTCTTCCCATGCTACCCCTGGCTTCCTTACTTTAAGTAGGGAATAGAAAGCTCAAATTTATGTCTTTATTTCTTTCAAGATCTCTCTTCTGGGTGCTTTAGGCAGCCTACTTTGGTTTAGGTGGTAGGAAATTTTGTACTTCCTTACAAGATTTTTATGGACCCAGTGGGATAAAATCTGCACTTGTAGAGTCCAGATGTTTCTGCAGCTGGACTTTGCCGAGTAACACATGTAAGGGCTGAGAGTTACTTGGGGTCACTGCTCACAGAAGGACTCTTCTGCTTTATGTGTGGTGTGTCGCTTTCATGGTTTCTACCTGGAAAATTCATTCCTCTGCTAATGCTCTTGCTGCATTTAGTGATATTTCAGCGTTTTGATGGAAGGAATAATTGAAGTAACTTCAGATAGAAGGAACTTTCTAGGTCTAGGAGATTCATGGACAACAAAGACCTTTTGGTCATTTTTGAAAATGGTGGTATTATTGTAATAGATACGATTTTGTACTTTATGCTCAGCTTGAATATGTAAGTATTTTCAATTGGAAAGCCAGAACACAAGGACTGACATTAACTGAGGCTTCGGGTTATACCTGCAGGTACTGAGCCAAGGTGAAACCACGCACACATCTCTGTTTATCTCAAAATTTGCCCAGATAGGTGGGTTAAAATATTACAAACTGAGATAGGTCCCCATTCATGGCTTTTTTCTTAGGTTGTCGTTTTATGTTAATTGAATGCCTCTGTTAATCTAATAGATTTTAGATTTATGGTGGGTTCTATACCATGTCATATTTTAATCAATACATATTCCAACATTTAGATGGACAGATGAGAAAATCTGCCTCATCTCTGCACTTCTGTTCTATCAGCTGTCAATAATTCCTAATTTGAATCCTTCAAATGATCAGATTTATGGGTTTTAGTATATTGCATTAATCACAGAAATTAACTTTTGTGGAAAATGATGTTAAAGGTCATGTGGAGTCTTGAAGGAGCAGTAACTGTGTCTGTCTTGCAAACATGTTTTCAGCTTCTCTAAGATAAAGTGCATTGGAATATTTATCTGCATGAATCCTGCTGATTGTTCCTTATGTCTAAGGTCAGTACGTGCTGGTGAGGAGATAACGCTTGAAACAAACGATTGCTGAAATCTGCAGATTTAAGAAGTCAGATGTGACACTGGGCTTTTTGTCCTCCTGTAGGGCACAGACAGCTCCAGCATAATTTCACTTGGGTAGGTTTATTCAGCCAAAACTCTCGGAAATCTGTTTTGCTGCAGGTGGTTTGCACCTCAGTGTCGAGCGTGTGTGTGCCCTTCTGGAGGAGCTCACGGCAGAGGCTGCTCATGGAGGATGGAAAGGGCAGAGCAAAGGGGAAAGGTTTGCCCTGATGCTCAGGATCCTGCTGAGGGACTCACTCCTGAACCTCAGCCAACACCCAAGTGCACTGCTCCCTTGGGGGCTCCTGGCCACCTGCCTGGGCCCAGCTGGGGCTGGTGGGGTCCCTCCACAGGCTGCAGCCAACCCCCTCAGGGCACAGAGTGGCCCCTCTGCAGCCAGTGCCCAACACTCCCTGCTCGCCCTGCAGAGAGGTTGGCATTTTGATTTCCTTTATTCCCAGGGAATTGTAATTTGTGATGTTTGGAAAGAAGAGTGAGAAGACTTTGCACCTGTTTCTGTAATAAACACTTGGGAAACTTGTGCTGATTTTGGTGCTGTGGGATGGCAGCAGCAGTCCCTGCCATCAGCACTACTCAGGGAGCACTGTCACCTCCTGGTGCCACCAGCCAGCAGAGACAGCAGCTCCTGGGGAGGACAGACAGACCCAGGAGCCCTGGCCCTATGTGGGTGCCCAACATCAGGCTCCCTGTCCTGCCAGGGGCTCCCAAACCACTGGGTCCCTGGGGTGATGGACAACATCAGAGCCCTGCCTGTTCCTGGGGCTGGGTGCCCTGAGAGGGATACACAATGGGATTAATTCCCGTGGAAATAATCATTGGAAAGCCAGCAACAGCTTGTGAGCTCCCTAAAATTTTCATATAACCTCTTCTTATCTGTCTCCAGTTCAGCTGCTGATTCTAATTGGCTTCACCAAAAAATAAACCAGAAATAGCTTTGTTGATTTAGTTGGATCTGTGCTAGAGCTAGATGCCCACAATTCTCCCATCTGCAAAAAGCCAGAACGATACTAGAAATGGCTACAGTTTTACAGATATTATTAATTTGTGAAGTGCTTTCTAAGCTTGGAACAAAGAACAAAATCCTTGTGTTATGAATAAGCAAACTGAAAAGAACAACCATAAAATTGCAGAGAATTGACTGCAGAACCTAACAAGGCCTCTGCATCTTTAATTTGTATATTTCGTTTACCACAAGCATGTGCTAAGAAAACATGCAGAGAGGAGGAAAGGTCTTGTCCCTTTTAACAGACAGTTCCTTCTCCAAATATCTGTATTCATGCAAATCTATTATAAACAGTGTTGTCTGAAATACAGTTAATAAATGAAGGTACCACAAATGTGATTTTAAATCTGTTTAATAAAATTAGTCATGTAGATTTTAAATCATTTTTACAGTTGATTTAACATTTGTGACTGGTTTATAGATTATGATATAGGATAGTGTTTGCATCCTTGCAATTTCATTCCAATTTAGAAACAGTACAAATATTAATTTTTGCTTCAATAATGGAGCCTTTGAGAATTAACTTGTCTTTTCTCAATACACATTTTATGAGAATGCTTTAAATATGATTTTTAATATTTTTGAGGTCTTTATTACACATGAAGTTCTTTAACTAGGACTTAGCTGGAATCTCTTCACAAAACTTTCTTGCCAGACATATGTAAATGTTTTTTCATGGCTAACTTAATGGCATGAAATACATAAGAATTGTTTTTCATAATGCAAGACATTTTGTAAAAGTAATAAAAACTTGTAAAAAACTTCACACAAAAGGAATGAATGAATACCCCAAATGGAAATAATAATTGTGGGTCTCTTGACAAATCCCAGCAATATTTTGATAAAACTGCAAATTTCACATGATTTCAAGTGGCAAGGGAGGAGCCTAAGGAGGCAATAACACCTTATTTACAGATTGTGTACAGGTTCAGACTACTGTTATGTAAGAAAAAAGAAAAAGTGTAATTAACTGAAGGATGTGTCAGGGGACTATTTGTCTCCAAATCATCAACTTCACATGTGGAAGCTGCTGTTCAGAAGGAAGGTGCTTGCAGCTTTTCAGTTCCTCATGTGAGTGAGTTCTTCACGTGGCAGAGGTTTGTGAGGTGCCCCTCATTTCCAGAAGAGCCCCTGTGGGGATGAGAACTGGGCTGAGCATTCCCAGGTGCCAGCACAGACATCCCAGGCTGGGAAGGGTCTCCTGGGCAGAGCCACTCCCTGCTGAGAGCTGCTCCAAGGCTCTCCACCACCAGCTCTGATGCTGCTGTCTTTGCTCATTATCTTCCCAATAAAGCTGCAGCATATGGTGTTTTAGCATTTTCTGCAGGGAAAGCTGGATGGGTAATGGCTGTGTGGTGTAGAAATCTCCCCGTGCTCAGAGCAGGTGAGCAAATGTTTCCCTCTCCATTGCTAAATGAGTAAGGAAATACTGGCTTTGAATTAGCATTGTAGACTATATGGCCAAAAAAACCAGTCCTGGGAGCTACAAAACCAATCAGAACGAAGTCAGAGACGTTGTCTGGTTCATGGGGCCACTCAGTGACCCCCAAGAGAGATGGAGAAGACAGTCATGTCTCTTTACCTGTCCTTTCTGAACTGAGAGGAATAGTGAGGTCCCTATGGTTTGAAGGCAAACATTAACAATACTTTCTATAATGGTTGATTTTATGTCTCCTATCTTAATTGATTTAATGAAAATTTGGTTCTGGGTCTTTTTTTTTTTTTTTTTAAGCTATTTCTTCCTTTATTTATTTAACCAATAATATATTTACAAATATTTTACACTACCCAAAACCACAGGCCTGCAAAGTCCAAAGTCACCATTCAGAAGAGCTCCAGATGATGCTTGTGAGAGCTCTTGTTTGGGTTGCTGTGACTTTGTTGTCCTCCAGGGTCTCCTTTCAATAGCTGAGCTAGGTAAGAAGGAAGGAGATTTAGGTGCATCTGTGTCATTGCCGACGTCGAGAAATTAATTATCGTGACTCAGGTTCCTGCAAATCAAGAAACTGACTGCCAAAATGAGATTCAAGAAATAAATGCATTAGTGGGGTTTGATTTGTTTTTTGGATCTGATATTTAATTCCCTCTCCTACAGAGTCCATCCCAAGACAGGGATTTCTCACAGATATATCAAACATTTCCAGAGAGCTGATTTTTATTCCTTTAGCATGTCAGGAGCACTCAATCTGCTTTTCCCCATATAGCAATTTATTCTACTTCCCACTTCTCCTCTTGATTCAGTTTGTAGATGTGGTGCTGGCAAATGCCTTGCCAATAATGAAAATACTCCCAAAAGGAGGCAACTTTGATCCTAATCCTGGTGGTCCACATGTGAAAACTGGCCATTAGAAGGGAACTGGAAGCAATAGGCACTAAACTATTGTTCTCATGAGTCATCACAGAATACTTCTGAGCTGGAATTTCTGTTTTCAATCAGGTTTTCATCTGGATGTTTGGAGTCTGATTTTTTTTAAATAATAATTAAAAAAAAATGGAAAGGGACCTATCTTCCCCCTCTCCCCCATTTCTTTCAAGGCTTCCCTTTAATCAATCCCTGGTGCATAGCACATTTCCTTTAGCTAACATGCAATCTCAGAAGAAATAGCGTTTTGTATTTTCAAGGAAGATTGCTGCTGTGAAAAGAGTGTGTCTGGGTTTTATAGGCTTTGAGGTTGCCAAAAGAAAACATAGTCTTGTAGAGGACACTGAAAACATATTAAAACTAGATATTAATTCTTAATGTATCTGTGCATCCTGCATTCAATCAAGAGCAGACTAAGTATTACAGTATTGGAAAGCAAAGTGCAATTTGTTCATTTGCCCAAAAAATCAGGTAAATCATCCTGGAATTATAATTGAGAACTACTCAAATTCTGTATAATGCTTTTTACATGAGAAAAATCAGGCCTTGCAGTGTTTTGAGGAGAGCTGGTTTGGGTAGTCAAGGAAGTGAAAGGAACTGCAGGTGATGGATAAAATAACCTGCAGTTAAAACCCCTTTTTCTTCACAGTTGACAAACAGGTGGAAAGCTCATGATCCTGGGTTTGAGCATAACCATTAGCACCAACAGAACACAGGGAAAGTGTCTCCCTTTGGAGGCAGTCAGCTGCCAGAGCCATGTCAGCACCAGGGCTGTGCTGTCACTGTCACTGCTCCTGTCACAGCTCTGAGCCAGGCAGGGAACAGCAGCACTGCTGCTGCCATCTGTGGGCACTGAGCCCCTGCTTGCACAGAGACTTGGCACTGTGGGAGCTGTCCATGGAGCCTTAAGGCTTTGGAATTGTAGCAAGTAATTGATCCACTGCCTCCAACACATCCTCTTCGGTGTGCCACAGAGGAATCCTGGCTTCTGCCTCAGCAGAGTTCATCGCAAGGAAATAGACTGCATGAAGGGAATATACACTTGCCTCACAGTTTTGGAAAGATTCGCTAATTAGTTCTCATAATGCTCCTAAAATATGTGCTTCCAACATTACTAAGAGGTAAAATGAGGCATGAGGCTCTTAGAGATATCCGCTGTGTCCCTGGGCAAATCAGGAGAAAGTTTGTAGTACTGAAATTAGCATTAAAAGCAAAGAGCAGCTCTATCGACTAACTTTCCAAATGAATCCCTCTATCTACCTGGCAAAAGGCACAATCCAAAATCACTCCAAAGGGACCAGAGATCTTATCTGGGTGTAGATAAGAGGTAAGGAAGGAAAAAGGCACGAGGCAGTCACTGGGCTTCTACCCTTTAGGAAATGAAGAATATGTTAATAGTCAAAGGATTTTAATAAATAGACAAAAGTAGAGACTTCAATTAAGTGTGGCTTTTATTAAGTTTTGGACCATGAACTTTCAGAAGGCTGTAAGTAAGGCAATCTTGTGACCTAAATAATTGCCAGGCTTCCTTTTCTCTAGGGGAAAATAATGAAATAGATTAGCTCAGACTCATTTCATAAAGAATTAATGGTGGAAAACATAATTAATGCCACTCAATATACGTTTGCAAAAACAAATCTTGTCAAATTTAATGTGATTTTTTGACAGGATTGCAAGTAGGTTTGGTAAAAGTAGCAGGGCTGGGGTGGTAGAATTCTGTATGGCTTTTGCCTTTCTGCAAAAAAATGTGACATTTTGATTACTGCAAGTAACCCACTCCAAATTAATGAATGATTCCAAAAGAATATGAAAAATTAATATATGGTGCAAGTTGAATGGATTAAAAATTGCCCATCTAGTAGGGAGCTATTAAACTGGAAGCCTGACTGGTGGATTTGGTGTTCCATTCAGTCTCAGGTCTTTTTCCTGACTCTGCCACCATCTTGCCCTGGTCTAGTTGAAAGGTGATTAGTCAAGGCAGGACTCAAGATCTCAGAGTTCTTTTCCAACCTAAATTATTCTGTGATTCTGTGAACCACAGGGATGTCAGTCAACCTCAGTGCTTTATGGTTTGCAAAATATCAATGGGAAAACAACCCCTCTGTAAAACACTGTAAGTTTACTGTTGAAACAATATATTATTATCTGTGACATTTAAGAGCAGACTCCGGAACTGTCCAGCTTTTGATTTTTTTGTGTGGGGTTGTTTGGGTTGATAGGTTGGTTTTTTTTTTTTTTTTTTTTTTTTTTTTTTTTTTTTTTTTTTTTTTTTTTTTTTTTTTTTTTTTTTTTTTTTTATCAATTGCATGATAGAAAAGCTGATTACTTGGATAGCTTGCAACTACCCCAGAGGTGTGACTGCTAAGTAGATACAGCTAGGAAGACATAGATCCACATCTCTGTGGCAATTTGCTGCTCCATAATTTGGGTCCAACTGCACAGAATAATTTAAAGCCACATGCAAGACCGCAAATCGCTTGAGGAATGGATGGGCACTTCTGTGCTGAGGAACAGACCTCTGACAGGGACTTACTGCTCACAGGAATGACACACCTGAAGAACACACACTTTGTTGGTCATGGGTGTTACCCAAACACAGCAGTCCCACCAGGATTCATTGTTAATTTATCCAAGGAGTTAGTTTAACAAGCAGTAGGAGCACAAACTGTATCTTGAAGGGATAGAAAATTCTACCTGCTAGACAGTCAACTGTTTGCACAAAGGGATGAAGATTTCAGCAGATTCCTCCCAGGCTGTACTAGATAAAGACAGAATAATTTTCTGGAAGTTATCATCTACTTCAGCCACAGCTTTTAGGCTCAAAGCATGGATTAGTTCCGGGAACTTCTCTAGACTGCATGAGTTTGGAGGTCAGAAGAGTGATCTCAGTGGTGCCTTCTGGCTTTATAATCAACAAATTGACTCAATTAGTGATGTGATTTACTTTATTTTTCCATTTAATTACAACCCTACCTCTCCCTTAATTTGTCATTTTTTTGTTCACTTAGTTATTTTGTTATAGCAAAGTTCCTTCTGTGCAGGATGAAAAAAAGAACTCCCTGTTTAATTTAGGAGAGTTTTTGTCTGCTATTATTGAGCCAAGGTTTGGTCTCACGTGAGCTGTGAGACCACAAAAGAGTTTTGATGCTACAAATAGTTTAGAGCAGGACCTGAACACATTTTCAGCTCTTGGTGTACTTTGGTGCTGCCGGGGAGGAGCCCTGCTGCCCACCCACACTGTCCCAGGTGCGCTCCAAGGGGCGGCTCCGAGCCCAAAGCTGCCCCAGGCAGAGCTTCATCCTTCTGAACTGGGGCGTGGAGACTCCCGCCGGCGCTTCGGGGCTGCTGTGCAGGCAGAACACGCCGCACTGTTTTTATCCTTAAATATCCGATTTATGGCGTTGGTGATATCCTGCAAGGAAGCAGAACCTCAGTAGCTGATGGCCAGGAGCTACATGAGGCCATGCCAGAGCAGAGCTGGCAGAGACCCTGCAGAGCGGCGCTGGCTCCCCGAGGGATGGAGCGAGAACCAAAACCACGCTCGGAGCCCAAAGCTGCTGCCGAAGAGCCGGGCTCAGGCCACGCTCGATGGGCTGGGGAGGCTGCAAAAGTCATGCCTTTAATTCTCATGCTCCGACTTGTACTCATACAGAATGTCTGAAATTAGTCAGGTTTTCCCCCCAACCGGACAGTGTGCCGCACAAAACATTAAAAAAATCAACGTGGTGTCCCCTTGGCCTGGAGCACAGCCTTCCTACCGGAGCTGCCACCATAAAAATCAGCCCCTGGAGCTGCACAACGCAACACATTTCTGTCGTTCTGGCAGCCTGGCCAGCCTGCACCCGCACCGCCGCCGTCTCTGCGGCTTCTGGGTGCCAGCCAGCCCCGGCAGTGCCTGACCCACGGCGTGCGGGCCCGGGGCGGTCTCAGGGCTGCGTGCGGGCTGCTTCAGTCTCGGGGCCGTGTGGCCCCGCTTCGCCCCGGCCCCGGGGCTGTCCCCGCGCTGGCCGTGCCGCGGGGCGGGGCCGTGAGGGGGGCGGGGAACGGGGCAGTGAGGGGCAGTGAGGGGCAGTGAGGGGCAGAGAGGGCAGAGGGGCATTGCGGGGCAGTGCGGGGCAGTGGGGGAAGTGAGGGCAGTAAGGGGCAGTAAGGGGTAGTGAGGGCAGTGCGGGCAGTGACGGGCAGTGCGGGGAAGTGAGGGGCAGTGCGGAGCAGTGACCGCGCCGTGACCCGGCCCCGCGCTGCGCTGCCCCCGCGCCGCCCGCAGGTGGCGCTGCAGACCGAGCGCCCGCCCCGCCCGGGCCGGCTGCGATCGGGGACAGAGAGGGGAGAGGGGACAGGGAGGGGACAGACAGGGGACAGACAGGGGACAGGGAGGGGACAGAGAGGGGATAGAGAGGGGACAGGGAGGGGACAGAAGGGACAGGGAGGGGATAGAGAGGGGATAGAGGGGACAGAGGGGACAGCGAGGGGATAGAGGGGACAGAGAGGGGACAGAGAGGGGATAGCGTGGGGACAGAGAGGGGACAGCGAGGGGACAACGAGGAGAGAGCGAGAGGGTAGAGAGGAGATAGCGGAGGGACAGCGAGGGGACAGAGGCGACAGAAAGGGGCAGCGAGGGGATAGAGAGGGAATAGAGAGGGGACAGCGAGGGGAGAGCGAGGGGACAGTATGGGGGCACCGCGGAGACAGCGAGGGGACAGCGAGGGGCCACGCGGGTGCTGGGACACAAACACAGAAATGTTTCTTTTTTCTTTCTTTCCTCTCGGCCCCAACCGAGCGCTGAGGCGCTGCTGGAGCTCCGCACTCCCCACACCCTTTGGTGGGTTTTCATCAGAGCACCCGGCTAAATATTCCCGAGTCTCTCCTTTACGGTGCGGTGAAGGCTCTGCTTGTAGCCCTGCTTTTTAATTTTTTTTCCTCTCCTTCTTATTTTTGAAGATAATTCCGGTTAATTTTGTATGAAATTATTAATGCACCGTTCAGGTTAATACTTATATCACAGAATTACAGAATCATTTATGTTGGAAAAGACCTCTAAGATCATCGAGTCCAACCTTTGACTGGTCACCATCTTGTCAATTAGAACACGGCGCTGAGTGTCACAGTTTCTTGTTTCTTGAACAGTTCTCACTGATTAGAAGCTCCAGGGGTAACAAAAGCTAAACTTTAGTTTATATTGCTGCTTCTGCTGCTGCTGCTGCTTGTTGAATGGCAGCTGTTACATTGCCCTTTGGTCTGAACTGACAGGCATAATAAACCTTAGCATCTTAATTTTATGTTCAAAACAAATCTTAACATTGTGGCTAATAACTAAATATTTTATTCTCGTACTAGTAGCAACGCTTTTCTGTAGAGTTTTAAAAAATTTATTTAAAGCTTGGAGGTCTTGCAGTGCTTGTTCAAGCAAATTAATTTCTACTACGCTTGTTTGTTAGAATTGTGTTCAAGCACAAACAACCACACGTTAATTGTAAGGGTTTTTTTTCTTCTTCTTCTTGTCCTCTTTCTTAATTTGCCTTCTAGTTCATAATATCATAGCTTCTCCTGGTAGCCATTTGGAAAACAGAAGAGATATTGGTAGATAAAAGAAATATTTGTTTATCTGGGTTCAATAAAATAATAGAACTTTTTTCAGAATTTATACATGCAGACAAGGACAGAAAAAAATTTCTTCATAATTGTGTATCTCGTTTACCCAAGTGTGTGTGATTGTATGTGCAAATTAAACTATTGCACACAACATGCTAAATTAGGTATTTGCAAGTGCAGTTACTTAATTGTGTGTACAGATTAAGTTAGCCCAATTAATCACTATGATGGCCCAATTTTACACAATTGTGAACCCACCGATGACAGCTGAGATGTGTTTGCCACAAATGCTGAAGTAATGTTTGTAGGGAGATGGGTCCAACTTGTGCACAAGTGAAGCACGTGCTCTCACAAAAAAAGCTGAAAAATGCATTTTATAGTGCGTCAGTTATCATCGATCCTGAGGATATGCTATTTATGAAACCAGTCATAGCTTATACAATATTGTTGATCAGTTGCTGTGAGGACCCCCGACATCAGAACCATGCTTCTCACATCTGGCCCTTTTGTTTGTGCTAATTACGATGACGATCATGGATTCAACCTGTCTTAAATCTCAGATGTATGAAGTGGGCAGATTAAGGACATTTGTTCATAATTAGGATTTCTAAATGGATATCTGGGAAACGCTTCTTGGAATATTATGGTCTTGTTCCAGCAGGATTTCATCACGCCAGAGAGTTGTGCACACACTCGCTGTGTGGATGACTGCTGTGTTTCTTGCACCAGTGCAGTCCATTCCTTTCAAGCCTACCCTAACCTCTGTATTCTCCATGCAAAAGCAAAGGTGGAAGCCAACAAAATTAGAGAGTAGCTCCATAAAACCTGAAGTTTGTCACACAGAATGTTTCTCTCCTTTGGGGACATGCTCTTTGTGAACCCAGTGGTGCCCCAGGTCACTCTAACACATGTCCTGAACATCCTTGCCTTGCCTTGGCATGGAGTTGGAGCACCTCTTGCCCTAGTGCCCAGGTAGCCCAACACATGCTCAGGGCTTTAAGGCAGCTTGTTATCCATGTAAGGATTTACAAGTATACTTAGGCTAATTCTTGCTATTGCGTTTTTATCCTCACCTATTTTGTTTAACATGTTACCAAAACCCAGAACTCCTTACTTGTAATATCTCTGATAACAAGAAGAACCTGCCAATGCTCCCAAAGCTTATTGGTACAGATCCCTTGGCCCCTTGGCCAACAGAACTGACTGGTGAACTGGACTTCTACCACAGATGACACGGCTCTTTTCTGATATGTCTTCTTTTTTTTTTTTTTTTTTTTTTTTTTTTTTTTTTTTTTTTTTTTGTATTGTTTTCTGACATTCCTGGAGCCAGGAAAAGTAAAGGGGAGTTTCATCATGGAGTCAGATGAAGTCTGGTGTATTTAAGCCTCTTCATGTGTGAGTTGGGCTTGGGTTTCCTGCCCTGGTGCTCCGTGCTGCTGCTGTTGCTCCTGAACATGGAAGACAGTGCTCTCGATGTCTCCTGGCTGGTTTGGTTCCTGCCCTTGGATAGCAGGCAGAGCTGTAAACCCATCTCTGTGAGGGACTGGAGTGTCATCACCCAAAATGGGCAAGATGCCCCCTTTGCTTGGAGCCTGTGTCCTGCTGGGGTGGGGAGAGGGCACTGCAGGCAGCAAACCATGCCACTGTGCCCTCCTGAAATGGAGTCAAACTGGGCAGCCTGCTCCTTTGGAGAAAAATGAGAGAGAGAAAACGGGCAGTCAGGATTGCAGAATATGTGTGACCTGTAGTGTGTGTGATTTTTTTTTTTTAACAGAGCTTTTTATGACCTGTTTTGTTAATTTTAGTTATCCTGGATGGAAAATGTGGTGCTATATTATGTGACTTTGTTTCTTCAAGAGGACCAGTGAGGGAAAGGGACAAAAAAGGAAAGTTTTGGTTAAGGCATGAAGAAGAAATATTTCTTCCAAAAAATATGATTTTTAGTATGTCAACATTTAAATGTGAATTGTTCTGATCAATATTTACTGCTATCGGGAGCTGTGTAGAACATTAATCTTATTTGTTTTTCTTTTTCTCCAAGCAATACTCCAACATAGCTAGGAGATCTGTGTCTTTAAAAATAAATAATGTAGCAGAACGGCATATTCTTTGGTACAGAATGCTAGCCTGTGGCATCTTCTGCAACTACAAAGCAGTCTCGAGCGAACTTTCTTCCTTCTTTATTAATAATTCCCTAAATCAATTAAGAATCTTGAAAAGTTCCTCTTCACTTTGCTCCTGCACTCCTCGTAGCTGCAGCTTTTGCTCATGCTGGCTCATTCCCCACCACGTATCATTCATTTGGATGAATCTGTGTGTGGAATTTTGGGAGCACAGGCTGCAACTCCCTAACTCTGTGTGCAAATACAAATCCCATTTTCTCTTTTTTTTTTTTTTTTTTTTTGGTCAGCCCAGGGTTCCAGGGTTTTTTGATTTTTTTTTTCCTGAAGGTGGCAGTGAAAGAAAAAAAATAACTCCCTTTGAAGATTAAGAATTTTATTACAAAACAGACGGACAAGTACTGTATTTTACCCATTTCCCCTTGTGCCCATGAGCGCTGACAATGAAAACTACAGCTCCTATAAAGTGCTGATCAAATTGCAAAAGGGTGGCCTTTCCCAGCAAGCCTGGCACACTCTAGCATTATCCCAGCTTATAAATAAACGGATGGCTGAGCCACTTTGGCTTTTTTTTTTTTTCTTTTTTCTTTTTTTTTTTTTTTTTCCTCCCTCTTAGTCCTTAGCAAGATAATTGAGGATCATAATGGTGGGAAAGGACTGCAGTCATCATTCGCTGCCTGTCAGGTATCAGTACTCATCTTCGTGTCATCCGTCACCATTGAACCACTCTGTCATCTCTCCCCAGCCTTCAGCGCCGCTCCTTCTCATCGTGTTCATTATCCCCGGCTCCGACCCGGCCCCCTCCCCCAGCCCTGTAATGCATCTTTGTGCGACTCTCAGTCTTCTGATTATGAATCGATGATCATGTGGTGTAAGAGAGATAGATGGCTTTTAGTTCCATCTTGTCTTCTCTAATTGTAAAATATTAGTTACATTAGACTGTGTCTTTTGATTAATGGAACTTATTTGGAGTGGCCTCTCCCAGCCCTCCCCCTTCCAAAGTCCTCCACTGACTTTTGAGAATTGAGTGATTTCACTTAAAGCAGACAAATAGGCCCTTCAGCAAGGAGATAGCTGAGCTCTAATATTGTGGGCAAAGCAAGCTCACGGAGCCAGAGTTGTGTGTGTGTGTGTGTATGTGTGTGTGTTTTTAAAGAAAGGCTTCAACTCTGCCTAGACAAATACAGACCATTTATTAACGTGCGTACAGCCGTGCTATTTTGCAAATCCAGCAATTCTTATAAAGCTGCAAAACAGGACATAAGGCTGAATGCCTTCCGAATTAAATTAATCTTAGATAGGAATTAAGAGCATCCTCGCTTTCACTTTGGATGAAACAGGTCAGTCCAGAACTTTGATGTATTAATGCTAGCATAAAGTGTTATCTTAATACTCTCTTTTATACTTACAGGACATATCATCAGCCAAATGTCTCTTCCTTGTACATCTGACAGTGCGAGACATTCGTCCTTTAATACAAAATTTATCTTATTTGGCACTATTTACCTAAACCATGGTCTGTTGATAAAGTCCTTGCTGTACAAATGGAAAGGCAGTTGACTAAATCCCTTATTATAAATAATCACTGTCTATCTTTCAGTGTAAATTCAAGGACATGTTCACTTTCAAGCTATCAGTTCAATTAGAAAAGGTCTATTCACTGTCGATGTCTATATCTCATGGAAATAGGAAAGCACAGTTAATAAACAAATCAAACTATTTTTAAAAAATAGCACAGTGGATTATGAATTCTAGAGCCCATGCTGATGGTGACACTGTCAGGACACATGCTATACAAAAATATATACAAACAGTGTTACCTAAATTTTTTTATGCTACCTTCAGGATTTAAATCTGACCTTTGTGCCTTCCCTCCCCAAATCTTTGACATTATTTCAGAAGAAAATGCCTATACTGTACCTTTCATATATGAAAATTTAAAGAATAAATTTGCACACGTATAAAATGCTAGTTAAGCCTTTTCCAACTTACTTTTATTCTATTAAGAATAGGAAAAGTGGTTTGGGGTTGTGAACAATTGTGTGTACAGAAAGGGCTTGGGATTGATGTGTGCCCCAGAGCCCCAGCAGCTGTGGGCTGCTCTTGCCCTTCCTGATTTTGCTGTAATGGCTGGGGCAGTTTCTGTATCTGAAAGACTTTCACCGTGGTAGCCATGTGATTATAAAAAAAAATCTCTTCCTTCTTTCTGTAAGAAAGAGACTCTCTAGCCTTTCAGGTTACAGAAAATGTTTGAAAGTAGGAATCCAGAACACTGGGAAAATGTCCAGAAACCCACATGCCTCTTCCCCCAAGATTTTTAAAAGGTATAAATGTTTTTTATATATATATCACACTGTATTAATCACATGCTATGGAATTTAAAGGATCTTATCCAGTGGCCTGGGTCTTGATACCTAGAGGCTCAGATGGAAGAACTCTGTATGCAGGATCAGCACTGCTGTCCTCCATCCATGTGCTCATCTGAAATCAGAATTTGGCTCCTGATGGGTATTTCTACACAGTATTTACCACCCTAGAAGAGTGATTATATTTAATGGCAGAATTTCAGTTGACTTCTCAATATGTATTGAGTTGACCTTTAAGTTAAACCACAGATTATTTTTTTTTAGTTGTCTCTTTAAGTACATTTATAGACCTCTCTGTTCTAATTAGCATAATGGTAGACAGAGGAAAGTTACCTGCCTCAGATTATTTGTTGAAATCAGAGAAATTGCATCCCTTCTCCAGAAGGCAAAATATTTTGGCCCCCTCTAACCACTGTATGCATTAGTTTTGTAGCAAAATGGTTTTGGTTTATACACAGAGAAGCCCAAGTGGGTATCAGTTTGCTTGAAAGCCCAGAGCCTGCCATTGATTTCATATAAGTAAATCTTCTCCCTGGAAGTCGAGGGAAGTCAGTGAAGCTTCCATGGGATTGTGTGGCTCTCCTGAAGGCAGCAGGAGCAAGGCTGTGGTGTGCTGGGTGCTGCTGGCAGGGACATTTGCCTCTTTGCTACCTGACATGCTGAGATTTGAATAAGTTCTTCAGACATAGGTAGGGACCTCCCTGATTCTAAATCATTGAAAAAATACCCAGACTCCCTAAATGGACACAAGTGTCTCACTGCCCATAGAAATTTGTACTTCTGCAATTTTGGTTAAAATTAAATCCTGAGTAGCATCTGTTCCTCTGCATACTGACTGCCACCGGAGTTGTTGGAAGGGGATTTTGGCTTTGTTTCCTTTGATATCTAAGGGTTTCCTTTGACATCTAAGACTATTGCTACATGTTCATCTTGTGCCCTTTCCTGGGTGGGTGGCAGCACATGGCTTTAGGGACATGTGTGACAGCAGCCTCAGCTCTGGGTGTCAATTGTTGGTCTGTGTGTAACCCATAGAGCAACCAGCCGGCTCCGTGTGCCCCAGTGATGGTAAAACTCCCACTGTCCCACTCAACAGCCAGTTGTGAGCCCCACCCTGCCTGCAGCAGAGCTTGGGGTGCCTGCAGGTCCCTGCACAGCTGCTGGGCTGCAGGACCCTCACAGCCCCGCCATCCCTCTCGCACCCAGAGCGAACACCACCTGGACAGAAATGCAAAAATAAATGCAAAAAGGAGCCCAGATTCACAGTGAGACAATGCAGTGTGCCAGCTTTTGCACAGGCAGGCACATTTTCATGTCTCTTTTATGTCTCTTTGTAAGTAAGGGCCAAGTGCTGAGGCCCCAGCTCAGGGACAGCTTGGGCCCATGCATTGTGTAAGCTCCTGTGCATTCCCACACAAGCCTGGAGGATGACTTACAGGCTTTGTAGCATGCATAACCTTCAGCAATTTGCTGAATCAGGGCCTAAATACTGAAATATTCTTCAATAGTTCTGGCTCCACTATGAAACTCTAGAAGGCACATTTCCCTCTCAGTGTCTCTCCATAAGACCCATCAATGATAATGGAGTTACATTAGGCACATCTAAAGTTAATTATACAGTTACATCCCTCTTGGCTTGTTTGTCAAAAAGAATATGATAAAAAAAATTCCTCTGACTTCTAATATCTATTTTTATTTGAATTTTGATCTGCCATCTAGGCAAAAGAGAATAGACTATGCTGAGAAGACCTTTGGTAGGTGGGTCTGGATGTTTGTTAGCTGAGAGCCAGAGTGGGAAATGTTGTGTTAAGAAAATCTGCAGAAAAGGAAACCAAAGCAAAAGAATATTTTGGGCAGACTCTTCCTTTTTAAAAATTTAAGTGGGTGGCTTTAAGGATGCTGATTTATTTTGGGAGTGCGGGGTTTTAGAGGCATACTTCAATTGGAAAAAACAAATTCTAATGTTCACTAAAAACTCAGGAATTTACAATGCAGAGAAGAAGTTGAATGAAACAGTAGATCCAGAAATTTTGCAATTCACTGCGTATTAAAAAAATAATATTTTTACTGTTTGTTTGACTGATTTTTTTAAACATCACATTTAAATATGGTGAGCCAAAATCACATTTAAATATGGTGAGCCAAAATCCTCTGTCCTGAACACAGGTCTCTGAATATCTTGATTTTGGTATGTGAGCATATTGCTGGGGGATGCCAGGTTTGTCTGGGGATCCAGAAGCTTGACATACTCTAGTTTACAGTACCTGGAGTGTGCTCAGTTGCTAATGCGTTTTGCATGCAAGATCACTGTGCTTCAGCATGACAGCTAGGAAAAATGTCAATTTATTTTTAATTGCAACAGAACACGGTTTGGGGAAGAAAAAAAAAAAAAAACAACCAACAAAAATTAAAATCACATTCTTTGTTAGAGAATTTTTCTACGAGAGTCCAGTCAGAAAGCTTCTGGTACTTAATAAAGTCAAATTCCTCCCTGAGCGTTCCCGTGAGCTCCCATGGAAGCCAGCGGGAGCTGCGCATGAGTACCGAGGGCAGCATTTTGCCCTTAGGACTGAATTTCCCAACTGACTATTCTTTTAGACTGTCTTTTGATTAACAATCTGTTTGCAGCAGGCTAGGGCCAGGGAGGCAGTTTGTACCCCACTGCTCAGATCTGTGGCAAAATATTCTACAGAGAGCTACTTAATAAATATCAACTTGCTCCAATAGTCATTGAGAAATACCTCAACAGATAGCAATCAATCGAGGGCTGAGTTGGGAAAAAAAAAATACAAAGGACATCAAAGAGGTTCTCATTCCCAGTCTATTGCTCTATTTAAGGGTCCTATAATTCGGTGAGGTTGTGTGCTAAATAATTTGTAAGCCTTCAGAACATCCAGGTTATTGTTTGTGGACAGATGGTGCATCACATTTATTGCTTATTCCTTCTGTGGTTTCTCATATGCAGGACTGATGTGCACTCTGAAGTCTTTGTTTCCTTGCTAAAATCTCTAATCTAAAACAGGCAATCAAGCACACAGACAGTGCTTCAGAAAGCATAATCATACTTTTAAAGGGGGAAAAAAACATTTCAGCTGCAGTTAGGAAGCAGATGTGCTCCCTGAAAATGTAAAAGGTTATCAGAAGTATTAAAATAGGGAAATAGACATGGAATTTGGGAACGCCGGGGAGAGCATGTATTTTCTGCCTGTACTGCAGGGTAGGTGTGCCTTTTCCTAGGCTACCTGCTTTGTATCTGGCTCTCTGCGGGGCTGGTGTAGCGAAAGCCTTCGGAGACCAGCTTTTGCTTCCACCTTTCCCCTGAGATTGGCAGTCTTTGTCTTTTACAGGCAAGGAGCAGCCGTGTTGTGATCCTGGAACCGCTGCTGCCCCGAAGAGTTAAATCATGTTGATATACAGGAAGGAAATGGAATAGACTAACTCTACTCTTTTCTTCCTACGGATTTTTCTTTTTATTCTGAAGATAGAATTACTGTTTGTAAGCATCTGAAAGTCATTAGTGGCTCTGCAGTCTGTCAGGTGCCGACGCAAAAAAACTGCTGAAACTGAACGGGTTCCTGTGCGGAGTGCTGGGAATTTGTCATGTGCTGATGAGCAGTTATAATAATATATGAGCAAATCACAAGCATTCTGCAAATTAATCAAATTTTTTTTCCCCTTCTCCCTTGTCTCTGGGAGAGTGGCTTTGCCGGCAGACGTAGGTGAAGCAGTTTTACTCACAGATGGTAGCTCTGGCATCAGATGGAATTTATATAACAGTAATTCTGATTTCCTGCCAAAGTAGCACTGAAAACACCAGGGAGATTGTACAAGACAAGTCATGTGGTTTTGCTGAGGTTGTTGTGGGAAGTTTAAGGGGGGAAATCTCAAATTTTCCTCTTTGCATTTATTGTTTTAGCCTGAAGGGCCAGAAATCGTACACCATTCTGCCATCGGCGAATCCAACACATCTTTTTTTATGAATTGCGCTGAAAGAGTGCTTCCCAGCTGTTGGAACTGCTGGCAGGGAGGGAGCCACATGACTCCTCATCCTTTCCCTTTCCATACAAGGATTAAAGAGGGGAGGGTTCAAAAGGTTGCTGCACTACATGTTGGAGTGAGGCAGGGTCTCCCTTCCCAGGAAGCGATGCCATGTTCACTTAGGCTGTACTCCCTCTGGCATAATGGAACACGGGGGGGTGTCCAGGGAAACACACTGGCAGTGGGTCTCCCTCCTCATTAAAATGGGAGGGTTTGGAATGAGGTTAGTCGGGAAGATTAAGGCTATTAGTCGTGTCTCTGATGACATTTCCAGTTTGATCAGTAGAAAACAGACACGTGGGGGTTTTTTTTACCAGTTAAGGTAAGTGCCTGGTGCACTTGTTATTTGGTTTTTGCACAGATGAAACATGCATTGATCTGATGGCAGATCCTATCCTGACTCAGAGCAGCACAGATCTGTTCAAGCCACGGGCTGGCAGCAAGGATGAGAGAGCAGAATAAGGCCCGGTGGCTTCTGAATTGGATCACGTTTTTAAAAACAAAAGCAGTCTTCCCTGGAAAAATATGATGGTGTTTTTATAATAGCCACATTTTGAGTAATGCATGGAGCATCGCAGGACTGCTGTGACACTAAAAGAAAAAAATAGAGGCAAGCAGAACGGGAGAACTTTCAGGGGCTGTTTTTAATAAAGAGGTGAATTCTTTCTGCAGTAGGAAAAATGATAAAAAGATGGCGTATCAGCTACATTATGCAACAAAGTAATGCTGCTGTGTTTTTATAATGTAAGGCACTGCCCATTTGTTTTGGTTTACGTGACTGCAGTGAAATAAGTGGATTAGACTGAAACTTTAGCATGCTTCATTGCAGCTGGTTGCAGACATCTGTCATTCCTCAGCCATACATTCTGGATCATGCCAAGAAGAAAAAGCAAAGTCTGACACCTTTCATTTTAGAGAGCCTTTTATAGCAAAGAAAAGGAGAAGGGGAGAAAAGCATTTCCTTTGTGACTTGATAAAAAAGACACTTTTTTTCTGTGACAACACCAACAGCACTTTCCAGAGGGAGAGGTCCTGCAAAGTTAATGCTCAATTTACTCTTTGCAGCCCTTTAATTTTTTACTGTTTGATCTCCTAGTTTGTTGAATGGGATATGATAAAAATATGGTGACTTATTATTTTGTGGAAACATTAGCTATATGTACACCTACATCTGAAATGTGCCTGGTGAAAGGTGGGTTGCTGTGAGCTCCCACTCAGGCTGTGCTCATGGCAATTCTGTGCTGTGATGGAACATAATGCAGAAGCATTGCCAATAATGACTGGTTCTGAGAACTCCACTCACCAAATCCCATAAACAGATAATAGTGATATTTTAGCAGAATGATTAGTGGGGTTGGGAGCTACTCCTGGATAATTTGAAATATTACCTATTAGTGAGCTAGATTTTTATTTACTTAAAGTGTTTTGTTCTTCTTCAGGCTCTCTACTGTCACAATGCTGGAGAATCATGAGGTACACGACAAGTGATAATGTGACAAAATACTGTGTAAATTACCCCTGTTACCTGAAAAAGCAACACCAAAAATGAAAGGAGAACATGGTTAGTCTTAGTGACGTCATACATGCAGAAAACAGATACCTAGCTTAGGGTCTCACTTCAGCAAACGTTATAGCATGTGGATAATTCCATCCCTTCCCACCCAGGTGATTTATGGATTGTGGAATTGGTGGGGAGACTAGGTATCCTTGCAGGGCTGTGCACAGAGGGGCAGAGCTGTGCGTGGCTCAGGCTGTGTGACTGTCCAGTTTGACACCAGCTGAGGATGTGACACAACCAAACATCGGCAGGAAAGATTTAGAAAGCTGAGTATGGGATTTTTAAAATTCCATTCTGCCAAGTAAAATAAATAAACTCGAGACAGTTGCCGAGAGTGAAAGAGAAAATTCTACTGTATTTAAGGTTTGCTAGGCAGAATAAAGGATATTTGGTAGCAAAATACCATCACTAACAAGGTCTTTCCTATTAGCTTCTGAATTGAATGTTCTGTTTACTGAAATCCCAGTGCCACCAGTATAGCATTTATTCTGGGAAATCATAGGTACATTAAATTCAAATACAGCTTCATTCAAGAAGTCGTAAATGCTCCCTGAAATAATAAATATTTACTGAGACAATTAAAAAATATGACAGAACATTAGCGAGAAAACTTGTGAATGACCTAGTAGGAAAACTGAGATATTTTGCTCAAGGGGGTTAGAATGGGAATATAATGTTATTGAAGTGATTAAAACACGTAAAAGAGTGAATAGACGCAGCAATTAATTGAAATATGTAAGTAAAGGCAAAGGTGGGACTCTGAGCATATAATTTTGATGATCAGAAGAACTTGGGGATAGTTAATATTAAAGAAAAGTCTGCCACTTTTCTTCAAAATGTGTTTCCTTGGTTGCAATCTACATGGATCCCCAAAGCACAAGAGGAAGAGAAGGCTGTGAGGACTGTACCCTGCTCACTGCCTGGGGTCGGGTACCTCTCCCCTCTCATGTGGAGACGCTCAGGCTGCAGAAATGAAGGGACACATCAGGGTTTAGGAGAACAGGGATTGGTACCAGAGGGGAGGAAATGGCTGGAAATGAAAGCCTGGCTGAAAACACAAGCTGCTGTGAGTTTAGTATGATGAAAAGGATTATGATTTCTGTAACCATTGACATTATGACTTTAGTCAGAGTTTGCCTGCTCTGTAAAACAGGTATCTTGTGTCCTTGATAAGAACTCTGTCCTCTACTTATGTGTATAAACCAAAGTAAATAAATATGTAAAATTAAATGTAATTAAATTTCCCAAAGCATGGGACAATGATAGTCTGGCATTTCAAGCTCAATCAATGACAGCATTCCCACTAACCTCGTTTGGAGCCTGCTGAGGCTCCGGGCTCGTAACTCATGTTTGTCATGTCGGAACCTGAACTGATGCCATTGTGCACAGGGCACCGTGTGTGCCCCCACCAGCCACGGGCTGGGACACACAGATCCTGAGAAAGCACACTCTTCTGCCTTTATCTCAGAATTTTAGCTTTACAGGGTTCCCATAAAGTTTAATATTTGTTTAGGAAGACCTTTTCAGCCATTCTGCTGAGGCTATTCCTTTCTTCCAAGAAGAGATCCATTTCCCTTCTAATTCAAAAGTTCCTGTGTGAATGGCTTCTTCTGAAAAAGGAACAAATTCTGTGCTGAGTGGCTGGAGCTGAGTAATTCTGTTGTTTTACCAACTCTACAAGAAATGGGAAATGTTTGTTTTCCTGGGACTTGCAAGTCTCTGTTACACCATCAGTTATTTCACTGGCCATTTCCTAATTCCCTTGTATTTAGTGCACTACAGATGGCTAACGAGTTCCTCTCTCTACCTCCAAATAATTATAATTTCCATGTTCTGCATATCGAAGGCCAAAAAAAAAAGTTAAATTAGTGATATTTTCCATAATTTTGTGAGTGATTCATTCAGTAAGGTAAAACCATATAGATGAAGAACAGCAGTAGAATTTGTCAGGAGTGGCCAGGTGACTGTTAGCCTCTGTGTCAGACCAACCTGCACCTGGCTGTTTTACATAGCAGGGCTGATTTGTTGGTGGTTTTTACTTCTTTTTCTTTTAAAGGAAACTTCAGTGTGTGATAATTAGTGACTGCAGCCTTTTGAGACAGGAATTGAATAATTACTATAAGAACAGTTTTTATTTTAGGAGGAATGTGTGAAATTAACGTAATATTTTAATAATATGTGTTAAAGGCAAAGCATAGCACCAACTTTTGCTTTTCTGTGTCATGATTAAACATTTTAGTGCACTCAGCAAGCTGAAATACTTATTTGGAAACACCAAGCACTGTGTAAGACACTGATTCAAGAACAGACTCCACCTTTGATTGCATTTCAGAAGAGCCATGTAGGGATTTGGGGGTTTAATTCAATCCCATGTTTGAAGTGGTTTTTTTTTTTTAAAGTAAAAATCTTTGATAAAATTAGTTGCAGATTAGATCTTTTTATTTTCCAGCTCTTCTGCAGCTGCTGATAGTTCAGTGTATATCCAGCCAGCTGTTGCAGATGCCCATACACTGAGTGTCCATCCTTGCCGGACACCAGGACTGCAGTGTCACGTGGTGGCTTTGGGTGCTGACCTCAGCATGTTTTTCTTTTTTTCAGACACCTTTAATGCATTTATTTAGGATCAGGCTGGTGGCCGTGTTTTGTCACATGCTGAGTCTTCACCCCAAAGTTATCCTCCCCTAATTAAGATCTTTCCAGTAACTCACAGCAAGAGAAAAGCTCTTCCAGGTGGCGGTGTGTGTGTTCGGACTTGAGCTGCTCCAAAGTCTCAGTATTAGTGAGGAGGGATTTAAGTAACTGGGCTGGTGCCATGAGCAATTCATCTGATGACCTCTAAGGAATTTTTGCAGGATTGAGCCTGGTAATGAAGGAATTCAGCTGAATGGAGGGTGATAAGGGGGTTGCCCTGGCTTTAGGAGTCCCAGTGGAAACACGTAACCCAAAGCCTTAGCCTTGGTAGCAGGAAATGTTCCCTGGCCTTCCTAAAATCCAGACATCCCTGAATTTTAAAAAAATGTTGTTCCAGATAAAATCACAAAAAAAGCCTCAGATAAGGGTTTTTGGTTTTATGACTTTTCTTGGTCAACATGAAATAGAGTTTTAAAATTTAATTTTAGGGTTTTTTTGTAATCCAAGTAACGTATAAACTTCACAGAATATTGAAATTTTCCCAGAAGATCATCTTGGTTGGTCTTGGACCTGTGTGTAAATAAACATATACTTTTCAATTGTTTTATAAAAACTTTTATTACAGATATGGACCTGATTGGGTGTACTTTAATCTCTCTGATATTTGGGGAGTTTCATAAAATGCATATTTTGAGACCAATAAAGTGGAATGGCTCAATCAGAGCCATTATTGTCTATTGGACAAATATATTTATTCAGCATTTTCCCATCCATACTGTTATGCTCCAGATCCGAATGGCTGCTTTAGAGCCATTCTGCTCTCCTGGGTAATGCATACAGTGCTTGGGATGTTTGCCGTGGATAGGAAATGTATTTATGAAAATTTATACGTTAAAAAAAGGAAATTGCACTAGCCAAGATTTAAATGAAAATAGTTTCCCCCTTGAAAATGCCTGTTATTATGCGCTAATATACTTTCAAATGGCAGTGTTCACCAAGATGCCTGGGACCTGGAGGCTGTGGTCTGAGAGAGACATGAGCTCAGCCCAGCAGTCACTGCCAGAGAACTGGAGATGCTCAAAAAGCCTCTTCAAACACAGAAAGCACCCGGCCATCATTGCCCGCTGTTACTTCTGAGCACTTCATGTGCTCAGAGATGATTGTACCTCAAATACAACCTTGTGTGGGGAAAAGGGACTCAGAGCAGCTCTGGGGAGCACCTGGGGAGGTGCGGGCTTACTGAAGGTGTGAGTGCAGGCTTTGCTGGGCAGCAGATGTGTGATTACATGGACCATTCCACCAGCAACGTTGTGGGACTGAGCATCCCGGTGCAGCAGGCAGTGCCCATCCATCCTGAGCTGCTGCAGCCGGTCCTGCTCCAGTGCCCCAGCCTGGCCAGAGCTGCCCTGCCCACGTGGGATTGCTACAGTGGCCCAGCAAGTCCAGTCCAGATCTACAGTGCCCAACATCCCAACTACAGAGATTTGTTTCCGAGAAATTCAAGCCTTTGAGGCTTTTTCAAATATCTCTTTACGAAGGAATAATTTGTTTTAAAGAGGTAATTGCTGTTATTTTTGATTTTCACCAAAAGGATATTCTTAAACCAGGCAAAGAAATCTGAAATGAGTTTGCCGTATTGCATCTCAGTAAGTGCTATAGCCATTGGCCATCTAAGGGAAAAACATTCTGTCAGATAATCATGGCCATTTTTGCATTTTAAGGGAACAAATGTCATATCTAAGAAACACATTTTATTCAGAGCTTAATTATAATTTATAGTACATTGCACAGCATTTGTTTTCTGTTCATCATGTTATTGCTCTTCTGTCTTTTCCCTGAATTTATGCATTAAATCGTGTGTGTGTGTGTCTGGATGTGTGTATCTGTGTATATATGTACACATATGCAATATAATACAAAGTGGTGTAGTGGGGACAACAGACGGCTTGTGTGTGATGCATTATTGGCATTTTTCTTTCAAATTACCATTTTCTTGCTGCTTTGGGAGAAAGCCATGATTTTGCTGTGATTAGTACACTTTTAACAATCTGGAATAAATTCCTGATCTTATTCATGTGACTAGTTCAATGCCCATTTTTACGTTTTAGTGCAAACCCCTACATATGTGCCTGTAGTACCACAAAAATAAGATGTTTCTTTGTGGAAATTTTATAGAATTTGGATGCCGATCAAATATTTTTAGAAGTGGAGAATTAATGCGGCTTGACCATGTAAATGATTTTTTTAATGAAAAAGACTTTAGTATTCATCATTCTTTCTCTCTCTCGTTTGTGTATTCCTTTGTGCTAATCTTAAATAATGGATCCATATCAAAGTTAATAAATTAGTACCTATTAGCAGTATTTGGATTACAGTGAGTAACCCAGTGCCACTTCATTGACATTGACTTTTTATTGTTCCAATAATGCATTTTGAGTTGTAAAGATTAGACAAAGCCAAATACTGTTTGGCATGTATCTTGAATCTTTAACAACTCTTGGGCAATGATTTTGTTTAAATCCAAGGCCCTTACTTGAGATAAACTTTCATTTAAGTGGCCCTAAACCCCAGACTGAGATCCATGTCTTTCTCAAAACCTACAGTTTCTGACTGTTCAGCTGATGCACCATGTTGGGCTGCATCAGTCATGCCATGTTATGAAACCTAACGCAATGTGACTGATGCAGTCTGACATGAAGTGTCACAAAGCAACATATCACATCACAAACTTGAAAGAAAAGAAAACAAACTTTACTTTTTTTTTCCCCCTCAAAGCCTAAATTAATGAAGCAGCATATATTTTTAAAAAGGTGGACTAGTTTCAAACACTGAGGGATTTTTCTTAATATGAGCCTGCAGAAAACTTCTCCATCCTGGCCAGAAGTTCTCTCTTATCCATGCTCCATGTGCTTGTTAAAATTCAGTTCAAAATAGAGAAGATGATGAGCCTGGGTCACTTCAGCACTGCCACCCTTCCTGGGTCTGATCCTGGGAGGTTTAGATCACTTTCAGAGGAGAGGCTCTAGCAGGTGCTGGAAATGATCACCCCTCCTGGGGAAATCCATACACGCTGAAAGTGTTCTTTGAGTCCAGTCATCATTGTTGTCATTTTAGCTAATTTTGATTATTATTTTCTGCTGTTCCACTTCCTTGGACTGTCAGCTTCCATCCAGAGGATTTCAAAGTCTCTCCACATGCTCAGTCACAGACTTAATAGAACACAGCTCCACACCAGGATTATTTCAGCTGCAAACAATATATTGTCCTCTAGCCTTAATTTTTGATCAGAGAAAGATTCACACCATAGTTTGCTCCCCTAGTCTGCCCACTTCCAGTCGAACTCTTTTTACTACAATTGCAATGCATATCACATCATCTACATCATCTTCTAAACTATCAGGAAGATTCCTTTCTTCTTTTTTTTTTTTTTTTTTTTTTTTTTTTTTTTTTTTTTTCTGAAGGGCTTTCATATAATTTTATTGGGAGATACATAGTGGGTAAAATACGTCTGAGCTATAGCTTGCTAAGAAAGGACCTACCAACCACTGCTAGATAAAGCATTATAAATTTATTGCCAACTTATCTGGGAAGGGTTATTTTAAGAGCCTGCTGCCCACAACAAGTTTTGGAGCTAAAATTAATGAATGGGGATACCTAAAAGAAATGGGAATTTTCCTTCACCTCTTAGTTACAAGCAAATTGCAGTTATTGTTATCTTTGCAAGCAAGAATAATCTCTACTTTTGTACTACTTCTGCTGTAAACAATGTACCGCTTGCTTTCCTATGACCCTCACTCTGTATACATATTTATATATTATTCATATCGGATTAAAATGAATGTGCTCTTTACCACAGTTGTACTGCATAGTGACAATACAAATTACTTATTGTGTACTTACTTTTCACAAGGCAGTGATGTGAAATTTTGATGGCTTGAAAAAGTAAGTCGTGGGGGAAGCAATGCAGAACTGAATCCTTGTAGGTGCACTTTATATTGTCTGATTTATTAAAGTGCGTTGAATTAATAAATGACATTCTCTGCATGGAATTTTGAACACGGGTTTGAACTTGGTTCACTGGTGAGCAAAAAGAGTTTGCTTTTATTCTGGTGCATGTGAGGTGGTTAGCTCCAGCCATGCTTTGTGCATTCCTTGCCTAGAATTTGTTCTTTGCAGGAAAGAATTAGGATGGCTGTTATTTAGAGCTGCTTATGGGTAAATCATTAAGAGCTGGTTGGTGAGATCATAGCATCATAGACTGGCCTGGGTGTGAAAGGACATTAAAAATCATCTCATTACAACCCTCCTGCTGTGGGCAGGGACACCTTCCACTATCCCAGGTTGCTCCAAGCCCCATCCAACCTGGCCTGGAACACTTCCACTCATGGGGCAGCCACAGCTTCTCTGGGCAACTGTACCAGGACCTCACCATCCTTACAGGGAAGAATTTTTTCCTAATATCCAACCTAAACCTACTGTCTGTCAGTTTGGAGCCATTCCGCTTTGTCCTGTCACTCTAGATCCTTGTAAATAGTCCCTGTCCAGCTTTCTTATCAGCCCCTTCAGGTACTGAAAGGCCACAATTATGTGACCCTTGATCCTCCTCTTCTCTGGGAAGAACCATCCCAATTCTTTCATCTTTTCCATCCCCCTGATCCTCTTGGTGCCTCCCCAGGGCTGCTCCAACAGCTCCATGTCCTTCCTGTGCTGGAGGTATAATGTGCATAAATATGCATGTTAGAGGGTTTGGGGGTGGGTCACATTTTTGGAAGTCTTCAGCTTATGAAAACAAAGGGTGATGAGGAGCTTTCCATCTTGAGGAAGGAACAAGGCTGCATTCCTGGGGCAAGGGCTTAGGGCACCGAGTGTCTTTTTCCCCTGGGTAGAGAGCAGCATGTTTTGGGGGACTCAGTTTTCAAGTGATGATGCTGATATTACAGTAAAAACGGCAGGTGTTGGGTGTGAAATTGCAGTTCTGGACACCCGCATGGGCAGGTTGTTTGAGCAACCCAGGGCACTAATGCTGGTCAAGTGAAATTCACTCTGCTGCAGAGATGCTCACGCTCCTGTGCCAGCAGCTGCCCATTCCTCCATCTCTGCTGGGAGGACCATGGCAGCATTTTCCACTCCAGGACAGGTATCATCAGACCAGTGCACAACAGGTGTCTATTTGTTTAGCTGGTAAATTCCCACCTAAAACTAAGAGGAGAGGGTTCAGCCCTTTCCCCAGTGCAGGAAACATAATCCTCCTCCTCCTCCTCCGCTGCCCAGCATCTGTTTTATGCCTGCTAAGTAGCACCACAGCAGCAAGGCAAAATGTGCTCTTCAAATGTGGAGATAGGGTATTGTTTTTTCACTTATCCTGGCTTTATGTAGATGGTCTGGCACATTTATTTATTCATTTATTTGAGCAAATTAAAGCAAGCTAAGCGCATTTGACCTCAGATGGTCCTGGCTTAAGTTAATTTGAGAGACAAAGCTCATAAAGTTCCAGTAAAAACACATCAACAACTTCCCAGCATAGGTTGAAATGTGATTGTTGAAACATAAACCTCCAAAACCAGATACAGCTTGAAGATTTGAAGTCGCAATAATCTGAAAAATATAGGAGAGCATATTGATAAACCCTACTGAGAAGTGATATCTTTCATTCATGCCTTTGTTACGTGGTCGATTGCTGTTTTATCCACAAGAAGTGCATCTATCAGATTTTGTGCATTAACATTCCTTTTCTAAGCTGGCTTGGACATTTTATTTAAAGCTGATGATAACCTTGGGCCCTGGTCCAGCAAACACTTACATGCTTGCATATCTTTACTCACAGGAGTAATCTCACTGGAGTAAATGTTTGCAGGTTTGAGGCCTTGGCTATCTCAATCCGTTATTTTTTTCCATTAAAAAGTAATCTGTGCAATTGAAATAAACATACAATTCTTACCCAGAAACCCACCCAAAGACAAAGTGTGTTTATTAGACTAAGGGTCGCACATTGTCATCCTTGAATTGCACTTCAATAAAAAAGATAATTAACAAATGTAAAAGAAGACAGTTTCGTACACGCTGTATTTACAAGAGTTTGGTTTGGATCGTGGGCTGAAGGATTTACGGCTGAGGGGGTAGATGGATTAGCTGCACTGCTCTGGAAATCCTAGGCAGAGAATTTTAAAATGCAGTTGACTGAGGAAGAGCACAGATTTCTTGTTCTCTCAGAGGCCACTGAGCGATGTCCCCATCCCAGCAGGAGAGGGGCTCCGGAGTGTCCCGTTTGTCCAGGCTGTGCAATGTCCGTGGGCTAAAGCCACAACTAACCCGGCTGTCATCTGTCCCGCAGGTCACCGGCCTTTCCAGTGCAGATACTGCCCCTACAGTGCCTCTCAGAAGGGAAACCTGAAGACCCACGTGCTCTGTGTCCATCGCATGCCTTTCGACAACAGCCAGTACCCCGACCGCCGCTTCAAGCGCTCCAGGGTGGACTCGGACGCTGCGGGCAGTTTGGAGGAGCCGGCTGCCAAGGCAGGGAGCTCGGCAGAGCTGTCTGAGGAGGGCACCAAGGGCCAGGAGTGATGCCCAGCGGGGCCAGCCCTGCTCTGCTGTAGCCTTTTACCCCGGCTCTGCACACGCGGGTTGGTGAGGGCTGGCTAAAACCCCTTCTGAGGAAAGGGATGGCATGCAAGCTCCCAGAAGGGTCCAGAATGCTGAAAACATTCAAATATATGTATATGTACATGCACCCACACATGTACATGTATATATATATGTATTTACAGACAAAGAGCTATCCAGTCATACCCAAATGAATATATATCTACATACACACATGCACACAAAATACACACATTCCATACATGTGTGTGTGTGTAAATATATATATTACACATGCAAAATAAATTTCCAGCCCTTGAAAATGGCTGCTAAACAGTTACCTGGCAACAAGTACTTCCAAACAACGTAGGTGGGATAATAAAGTGATATAAAAATGCTAGGAGGTCATTAGTTATTTAAAAAGCAGGGCAATTTCAAACTTAAAAGTGGTCTTTGTCCAAAAATAATGCTCTTAACAGAAAAATGATACCCTCTAAACGATTTAGTGTT